>NW_027480236.1:0-29425 GCF_051014685.1 Ptiloglossa arizonensis | reverse complement strand
CTCGACACTCAGTGAAGAGCACCGCGATGGGATATTGGTTGGACCGCCCAATGAAGAGCTAAGCCCACCGGTAGGACGTACCACATAATGCCAGTTAAACACCGCGAGCGGTGAACCGACACTGTGACACACAGATTCAACTACGAGCTTTTTAACCGCAACAACTTTAATATACGCTATTGGAGCTGGAGTTACCGCGGCTGCTGGCACCAGACTTGCCCTCCAATGGATCCTCGTTAAAGGATTTAAAGTGTACTCATTCCGATTACGGGGCCTCGGATGAGTCCCGTATCGTTATTTTTCGTCACTACCTCCCCGTGCCGGGAGTGGGTAATTTGCGCGCCTGCTGCCTTCCTTGGATGTGGTAGCCGTTTCTCAGGCTCCCTCTCCGGAATCGAACCCTGATTCCCCGTTACCCGTTACAACCATGGTAGGCGCAGAACCTACCATCGACAGTTGATAAGGCAGACATTTGAAAGATGCGTCGCCGGTGCTGTAAGACCGTGCGATCAGCACAAAGTTATTCAGAGTCACCAAAGCAAACGATGGACGAACGGATTCCCGCTCGCCACCGATTGGTTTTGATCTAATAAAAGCGTTCCTTCCATCTCTGGTCGGAACTCTGTTTTGCATGTATTAGCTCTAGAATTACCACAGTTATCCAAGTAAATGTGGGTACGATCTAAGAAACCATAACTGATTTAATGAGCCATTCGCGGTTTCACCTTAATGCGGCGTGTACTGAGACATGCATGGCTTAATCTTTGAGACAAGCATATGACTACTGGCAGGATCAACCAGGGAGCTTCGGAAAGTCTCTCTCGTGATCTTTTCATATCGCCGCCGCCGGTTCGCTCAGAGACCGGTCGGTCGACTTTACTTCTCCTCTCTCCTTCCTTCCTTACAGTTCCACCAAACTGTTTGCATTTATATAACACAACTTCATAAAATGCATTTTCATATATTTCGTTACGCTTTGCATGCATATTTCCAGCTTAAGTTTTTAAATATGCAACTTTAAAATTTTCGGAACACTCCTTTACCACTGACTGAGATAGTTCCCTCCGTTACTCTACATCTTCACAATTCAAAGAAATTTTAAGATCCATCACAATTCTCTTTTCCTTTTCTCCCTTAGAGACTTAAAATAGTATCCCACAATCGACAAAACACGATTCGTTCGCAGCGCACTACCTTCGTGCAAGTACCTCTAGCGCTAGGCATCCATCGTTTAGGCACGGATACTACACGCTGGGCATCATCGACGCATGGTCGAGAAAGCGCGGACAAGTGTCATGCCGGTCTTTTCGAGAAAGCGCCTATCGTTACTATTCATATCGAGAAAGTACGTACGAACGCCGGTTTCATCGATCTCAGACACCCGTATTTCAATCTTTGCTCGTGTCGTCCCAAATGCCCTCTCTCGACGGAGAGGAGCCGACAATTTTAGTTTAAAACAATTTATACAATCGCTCGGACTGTAAGAGTTGATGCATAGTAAAGTACGATTATACACGTTCGTGTATAAAAGTCTATCAGCGTCGCTTTGACGCGTATACCACATAAGAGCCATTCGGTCAAAGACACCGACTCGTGGCACTGCTGTATAGAGAAATAGTAGCGGAACGAAACACGGTGCGAAAACAGTTGAGAAAATCTCAAGGAGCGATGACTGCTTCTCGACCGAGGTCGAAGAATAGCCAAGCGCCCGACGCTGCCTCGACCGGCCGCCCGTACCGTTCGGTCTCTTATAGGTACCGAACGGCCGGCCGGGACGCCGGCGACGCACGGTCCACAGCACGCGCGCTTACGGGGGAAAACCGCCGCAACGACAGACCGCCCGGGCGACCCGCTGGAACTTAGACGGAAAACCACATTCCGAACAAATCACGATACAGCCCACTACGACAAATCGAACAAAGAATAAATGAAACATATATGTTAGTAGCATACCACAGGACGAATAAATACAAATATTTAATAATTTCAGGGCCGTATTGCCTCCCGGTCACATCGGTCCGGAACGAAAATTTCGAGCTATCCACACGTTAGGCACACCACCGTGTAGCTGGCATGCTAAAACACGCTGCTGTGTGCTCAAAGTGTACGGTCGTCGTGTCCGTTCTCGAGATAATAGAGAAGAACTGTTCGATACGTGCCGAAAGTTTCAAAGTCCCAGCGGCGTGTTGCTTCCCGGTCACATCGGTCCGGAACGAAAATTTCGAGCTATCCACACGTTAGGCACACCACCGTGTAGCTGGCATGCTAAAACACGCTGCTGTGTGCTCAAAGTGTACGGTCGTCGTGTCCGTTCTCGAGATAATAGAGAAGAACTGTTCGACACGTGCCGAAAGTTTCAAAGTCCCAGCGGCGTGTTGCTTCCCGGTCACATCGGTCCGGAACGAAAATTTCGAGCTATCCACACGTTAGGCACACCACCGTGTAGCTGGCATGCTAAAACACGCTGCTGTGTGCTCAAAGTGTACGGTCGTCGTGTCCGTTCTCGAGATAATAGAGAAGAACTGTTCGATACGTGCCGAAAGTTTCAAAGTCCCAGCGGCGTCTTGCTTCCCGGTCACATCGGTCCGGAACGAAAATTTCGAGCTATCCACACGTTAGGCACACCACCGTGTAGCTGGCATGCTAAAACACGCTGCTGTGTGCTCAAAGTGTACGGTCGTCGTGTCCGTTCTCGAGATAATAGAGAAGAACTGTTCGATACGTGCCGAAAGTTTCAAAGTCCCAGCGGCGTGTTGCTTCCCGGTCACATCGGTCCGGAACGAAAATTTCGAGCTATCCACACGTTAGGCACACCACCGTGTAGCTGGCATGCTAAAACACGCTGCTGTGTGCTCAAAGTGTACGGTCGTCGTGTCCGTTCTCGAGATAATAGAGAAGAACTGTTCGATACGTGCCGAAAGTTTCAAAGTCCCAGCGGCGTGATGCTTCCCGGTCACATCGGTCCGGAACGAAAATTTCGAGCTATCCACACGTTAGGCACACCACCGTGTAGCTGGCATGCTAAAACACGCTGCTGTGTGCTCAAAGTGTACGGTCGTCGTGTCCGTTCTCGAGATAATAGAGAAGAACTGTTCGACACGTGCCGAAAGTTTCAAAGTCCCAGCGGCGTGTTGCTTCCCGGTCACATCGGTCCGGAACGAAAATTTCGAGCTATCCACACGTTAGGCACACCACCGTGTAGCTGGCATGCTAAAACACGCTGCTGTGTGCTCAAAGTGTACGGTCGTCGTGTCCGTTCTCGAGATAATAGAGAAGAACTGTTCGATACGTGCCGAAAGTTTCAAAGTCCCAGCGGCGTGTTGCTTCCCGGTCACATCGGTCCGGAACGAAAATTTCGAGCTATCCACACGTTAGGCACACCACCGTGTAGCTGGCATGCTAAAACACGCTACTGTGTGCTCAAAGTGTACGGTCGTCGTGTCCGTTCTCGAGATAATAGAGAAGAACTGTTCGACACGTGCCGAAAGTTTCAAAGTCCCAGCGGCGTGTTGCTTCCCGGTCACATCGGTCCGGAACGAAAATTTCGAGCTATCCACACGTTAGGCACACCACCGTGTAGCTGGCATGCTAAAACACGCTGCTGTGTGCTCAAAGTGTACGGTCGTCGTGTCCGTTCTCGAGATAATAGAGAAGAACTGTTCGATACGTGCCGAAAGTTTCAAAGTCCCAGCGGCGTGTTGCTTCCCGGTCACATCGGTCCGGAACGAAAATTTCGAGCTATCCACACGTTAGGCACACCACCGTGTAGCTGGCATGCTAAAACACGCTGCTGTGTGCTCAAAGTGTACGGTCGTCGTGTCCGTTCTCGAGATAATAGAGAAGAACTGTTCGATACGTGCCGAAAGTTTCAAAGTCCCAGCGGCGTGATGCTTCCCGGTCACATCGGTCCGGAACGAAAATCTCGAGCTATCCACACGTTAGGCACACCACCGTGTAGCTGGCATGCTAAAACACGCTGCTGTGTGCTCAAAGTGTACGGTCGTCGTGTCCGTTCTCGAGATAATAGAGAAGAACTGTTCGATACGTGCCGAAAGTTTCAAAGTCCCAGCGGCGTGTTGCTTCCCGGTCACATCGGTCCGGAACGAAAATTTCGAGCTATCCACACGTTAGGCACACCACCGTGTAGCTGGCATGCTAAAACACGCTGCTGTGTGCTCAAAGTGTACGGTCGTCGTGTCCGTTCTCGAGATAATAGAGAAGAACTGTTCGATACGTGCCGAAAGTTTCAAAGTCCCAGCGGCGTGATGCTTCCCGGTCACATCGGTCCGGAACGAAAATTTCGAGCTATCCACACGTTAGGCACACCACCGTGTAGCTGGCATGCTAAAACACGCTGCTGTGTGCTCAAAGTGTACGGTCGTCGTGTCCGTTCTCGAGATAATAGAGAAGAACTGTTCGATACGTGCCGAAAGTTTCAAAGTCCCAGCGGCGTGTTGCTTCCCGGTCACATCGGTCCGGAACGAAAATTTCGAGCTATCCACACGTTAGGCACACCACCGTGTAGCTGGCATGCTAAAACACGCTGCTGTGTGCTCAAAGTGTACGGTCGTCGTGTCCGTTCTCGAGATAATAGAGAAGAACTGTTCGATACGTGCCGAAAGTTTCAAAGTCCCAGCGGCGTGATGCTTCCCGGTCACATCGGTCCGGAACGAAAATTTCGAGCTATCCACACGTTAGGCACACCACCGTGTAGCTGGCATGCTAAAACACGCTGCTGTGTGCTCAAAGTGTACGGTCGTCGTGTCCGTTCTCGAGATAATAGAGAAGAACTGTTCGACACGTGCCGAAAGTTTCAAAGTCCCAGCGGCGTGTTGCTTCCCGGTCACATCGGTCCGGAACGAAAATTTCGAGCTATCCACACGTTAGGCACACCACCGTGTAGCTGGCATGCTAAAACACGCTGCTGTGTGCTCAAAGTGTACGGTCGTCGTGTCCGTTCTCGAGATAATAGAGAAGAACTGTTCGATACGTGCCGAAAGTTTCAAAGTCCCAGCGGCGTGTTGCTTCCCGGTCACATCGGTCCGGAACGAAAATTTCGAGCTATCCACACGTTAGGCACACCACCGTGTAGCTGGCATGCTAAAACACGCTGCTGTGTGCTCAAAGTGTACGGTCGTCGTGTCCGTTCTCGAGATAATAGAGAAGAACTGTTCGATACGTGCCGAAAGTTTCAAAGTCCCAGCGGCGTGTTGCTTCCCGGTCACATCGGTCCGGAACGAAAATTTCGAGCTATCCACACGTTAGGCACACCACCGTGTAGCTGGCATGCTAAAACACGCTGCTGTGTGCTCAAAGTGTACGGTCGTCGTGTCCGTTCTCGAGATAATAGAGAAGAACTGTTCGACACGTGCCGAAAGTTTCAAAGTCCCAGCGGCGTGTTGCTTCCCGGTCACATCGGTCCGGAACGAAAATTTCGAGCTATCCACACGTTAGGCACACCACCGTGTAGCTGGCATGCTAAAACACGCTGCTGTGTGCTCAAAGTGTACGGTCGTCGTGTCCGTTCTCGAGATAATAGAGAAGAACTGTTCGATACGTGCCGAAAGTTTCAAAGTCCCAGCGGCGTGTTGCTTCCCGGTCACATCGGTCCGGAACGAAAATTTCGAGCTATCCACACGTTAGGCACACCACCGTGTAGCTGGCATGCTAAAACACGCTGCTGTGTGCTCAAAGTGTACGGTCGTCGTGTCCGTTCTCGAGATAATAGAGAAGAACTGTTCGATACGTGCCGAAAGTTTCAAAGTCCCAGCGGCGTGTTGCTTCCCGGTCACATCGGTCCGGAACGAAAATTTCGAGCTATCCACACGTTAGGCACACCACCGTGTAGCTGGCATGCTAAAACACGCTGCTGTGTGCTCAAAGTGTACGGTCGTCGTGTCCGTTCTCGAGATAATAGAGAAGAACTGTTCGATACGTGCCGAAAGTTTCAAAGTCCCAGCGGCGTGATGCTTCCCGGTCACATCGGTCCGGAACGAAAATTTCGAGCTATCCACACGTTAGGCACACCACCGTGTAGCTGGCATGCTAAAACACGCTGCTGTGTGCTCAAAGTGTACGGTCGTCGTGTCCGTTCTCGAGATAATAGAGAAGAACTGTTCGACACGTGCCGAAAGTTTCAAAGTCCCAGCGGCGTGTTGCTTCCCGGTCACATCGGTCCGGAACGAAAATTTCGAGCTATCCACACGTTAGGCACACCACCGTGTAGCTGGCATGCTAAAACACGCTGCTGTGTGCTCAAAGTGTACGGTCGTCGTGTCCGTTCTCGAGATAATAGAGAAGAACTGTTCGATACGTGCCGAAAGTTTCAAAGTCCCAGCGGCGTGATGCTTCCCGGTCACATCGGTCCGGAACGAAAATTTCGAGCTATCCACACGTTAGGCACACCACCGTGTAGCTGGCATGCTAAAACACGCTGCTGTGTGCTCAAAGTGTACGGTCGTCGTGTCCGTTCTCGAGATAATAGAGAAGAACTGTTCGACACGTGCCGAAAGTTTCAAAGTCCCAGCGGCGTGTTGCTTCCCGGTCACATCGGTCCGGAACGAAAATTTCGAGCTATCCACACGTTAGGCACACCACCGTGTAGCTGGCATGCTAAAACACGCTGCTGTGTGCTCAAAGTGTACGGTCGTCGTGTCCGTTCTCGAGATAATAGAGAAGAACTGTTCGATACGTGCCGAAAGTTTCAAAGTCCCAGCGGCGTGTTGCTTCCCGGTCACATCGGTCCGGAACGAAAATTTCGAGCTATCCACACGTTAGGCACACCACCGTGTAGCTGGCATGCTAAAACACGCTGCTGTGTGCTCAAAGTGTACGGTCGTCGTGTCCGTTCTCGAGATAATAGAGAAGAACTGTTCGATACGTGCCGAAAGTTTCAAAGTCCCAGCGGCGTGTTGCTTCCCGGTCACATCGGTCCGGAACGAAAATTTCGAGCTATCCACACGTTAGGCACACCACCGTGTAGCTGGCATGCTAAAACACGCTGCTGTGTTCTCAAAGTGTACGGTCGTCGTGTCCGTTCTCGAGATAATAGAGAAGAACTGTTCGATACGTGCCGAAAGTTTCAAAGTCCCAGCGGCGTGTTGCTTCCCGGTCACATCGGTCCGGAACGAAAATTTCGAGCTATCCACACGTTAGGCACACCACCGTGTAGCTGGCATGCTAAAACACGCTGCTGTGTGCTCAAAGTGTACGGTCGTCGTGTCCGTTCTCGAGATAATAGAGAAGAACTGTTCGATACGTGCCGAAAGTTTCAAAGTCCCAGCGGCGTGTTGCTTCCCGGTCACATCGGTCCGGAACGAAAATTTCGAGCTATCCACACGTTAGGCACACCACCGTGTAGCTGGCATGCTAAAACACGCTGCTGTGTGCTCAAAGTGTACGGTCGTCGTGTCCGTTCTCGAGATAATAGAGAAGAACTGTTCGATACGTGCCGAAAGTTTCAAAGTCCCAGCGGCGTGTTGTTTCCCGGTCATATCGGTCCGGAACGAAAATTTCGAGCTATCCACACCACCGTGTAGCTGGCATGCTAAAACACGCTGCTGTGTGCTCAAAGTGTACGGTCGTCGTGTCCGTTCTCGAGATAATAGAGAAGAACTGTTCGATACGTGCCGAAAGTTTCAAAGTCCCAGCGGCGTGTTGCTTCCCGGTCACATCGGTCCGGAACGAAAATTTCGAGCTATCCACACGTTAGGCACACCACCGTGTAGCTGGCATGCTAAAACACGCTGCTGTGTGCTCAAAGTGTACGGTCGTCGTGTCCGTTCTCGAGATAATAGAGAAGAACTGTTCGATACGTGCCGAAAGTTTCAAAGTCCCAGCGGCGTGTTGCTTCCCGGTCACATCGGTCCGGAACGAAAATTTCGAGCTATCCACACGTTAGGCACACCACCGTGTAGCTGGCATGCTAAAACACGCTGCTGTGTGCTCAAAGTGTACGGTCGTCGTGTCCGTTCTCGAGATAATAGAGAAGAACTGTTCGATACGTGCCGAAAGTTTCAAAGTCCCAGCGGCGTGATGCTTCCCGGTCACATCGGTCCGGAACGAAAATTTCGAGCTATCCACACGTTAGGCACACCACCGTGTAGCTGGTATGCTAAAACACGCTGCTGTGTGCTCAAAGTGTACGGTCGTCGTGTCCGTTCTCGAGATAATAGAGAAGAACTGTTCGATACGTGCCGAAAGTTTCAAAGTCCCAGCGGCGTGTTGCTTCCCGGTCACATCGGTCCGGAACGAAAATCTCGAGCTATCCACACGTTAGGCACACCACCGTTTAGCTGGCATGCTAAAACACGATGCTGTGTGCTCAAAGTGTACGGTCGTCGTGTCCGTTCTCGAGATAATAGAGAAGAACTGTTCGATACGTGCCGAAAGTTTCAAAGTCCCAGCGGCGTGATGCTTCCCGGTCACATCGGTCCGGAACGAAAATTTCGAGCTCTCCACACGTTAGGCACACCACCGTGTAGCTGGCATGCTAAAACACGCTGCTGTGTGCTCAAAGTGTACGGTCGTCGTGTCCGTTCTCGAGATAATAGAGAAGAACTGTTCGATACGTGCCGAAAGTTTCAAAGTCCCAGCGGCGTGATGCTTCCCGGTCACATCGGTCCGGAACGAAAATTTCGAGCTATCCACACGTTAGGCACACCACCGTGTAGCTGGCATGCTAAAACACGCTGCTGTGTGCTCAAAGTGTACGGTCGTCGTGTCCGTTCTCGAGATAATAGAGAAGAACTGTTCGATACGTGCCGAAAGTTTCAAAGTCCCAGCGGCGTGATGCTTCCCGGTCACATCGGTCCGGAACGAAAATTTCGAGCTATCCACACGTTAGGCACACCACCGTGTAGCTGGCATGCTAAAACACGCTGCTGTGTGCTCAAAGTGTACGGTCGTCGTGTCCGTTCTCGAGATAATAGAGAAGAACTGTTCGATACGTGCCGAAAGTTTCAAAGTCCCAGCGGCGTGATGCTTCCCGGTCACATCGGTCCGGAACGAAAATTTCGAGCTATCCACACGTTAGGCACACCACCGTGTAGCTGGCATGCTAAAACACGCTGCTGTGTGCTCAAAGTGTACGGTCGTCGTGTCCGTTCTCGAGATAATAGAGAAGAACTGTTCGATACGTGCCGAAAGTTTCAAAGTCCCAGCGGCGTGCTGCTTCCCGGTCACATCGGTCCGGAACGAAAATCTCGAGCTATCCACACGTTAGGCACACCACCGTTTAGCTGGCATGCTAAAACACGATGCTGTGTGCTCAAAGTGTACGGTCGTCGTGTCCGTTCTCGAGATAATAGAGAAGAACTGTTCGATACGTACCGAAAGTTTCAAAGTCCCAGCGGCGTCTTGCTTCCCGGTCACATCGGTCCGGAACGAAAATTTCGAGCTATCCACACGTTAGGCACACCACCGTGTAGCTGGCATGCTAAAACACGCTGCTGTGTGCTCAAAGTGTACGGTCGTCGTGTCCGTTCTCGAGATAATAGAGAAGAACTGTTCGATACGTGCCGAAAGTTTCAAAGTCCCAGCGGCGTGATGCTTCCCGGTCACATCGGTCCGGAACGAAAATTTCGAGCTATCCACACGTTAGGCACACCACCGTGTAGCTGGCATGCTAAAACACGCTGCTGTGTGCTCAAAGTGTACGGTCGTCGTGTCCGTTCTCGAGATAATAGAGAAGAACTGTTCGACACGTGCCGAAAGTTTCAAAGTCCCAGCGGCGTGTTGCTTCCCGGTCACATCGGTCCGGAACGAAAATTTCGAGCTATCCACACGTTAGGCACACCACCGTGTAGCTGGCATGCTAAAACACGCTGCTGTGTGCTCAAAGTGTACGGTCGTCGTGTCCGTTCTCGAGATAATAGAGAAGAACTGTTCGATACGTGCCGAAAGTTTCAAAGTCCCAGCGGCGTGTTGCTTCCCGGTCACATCGGTCCGGAACGAAAATTTCGAGCTATCCACACGTTAGGCACACCACCGTGTAGCTGGCATGCTAAAACACGCTGCTGTGTGCTCAAAGTGTACGGTCGTCGTGTCCGTTCTCGAGATAATAGAGAAGAACTGTTCGACACGTGCCGAAAGTTTCAAAGTCCCAGCGGCGTGTTGCTTCCCGGTCACATCGGTCCGGAACGAAAATTTCGAGCTATCCACACGTTAGGCACACCACCGTGTAGCTGGCATGCTAAAACACGCTGCTGTGTGCTCAAAGTGTACGGTCGTCGTGTCCGTTCTCGAGATAATAGAGAAGAACTGTTCGATACGTGCCGAAAGTTTCAAAGTCCCAGCGGCGTGTTGCTTCCCGGTCACATCGGTCCGGAACGAAAATTTCGAGCTATCCACACGTTAGGCACACCACCGTGTAGCTGGCATGCTAAAACACGCTGCTGTGTGCTCAAAGTGTACGGTCGTCGTGTCCGTTCTCGAGATAATAGAGAAGAACTGTTCGATACGTGCCGAAAGTTTCAAAGTCCCAGCGGCGTGATGCTTCCCGGTCACATCGGTCCGGAACGAAAATCTCGAGCTATCCACACGTTAGGCACACCACCGTGTAGCTGGCATGCTAAAACACGCTGCTGTGTGCTCAAAGTGTACGGTCGTCGTGTCCGTTCTCGAGATAATAGAGAAGAACTGTTCGATACGTGCCGAAAGTTTCAAAGTCCCAGCGGCGTGTTGCTTCCCGGTCACATCGGTCCGGAACGAAAATTTCGAGCTATCCACACGTTAGGCACACCACCGTGTAGCTGGCATGCTAAAACACGCTGCTGTGTGCTCAAAGTGTACGGTCGTCGTGTCCGTTCTCGAGATAATAGAGAAGAACTGTTCGATACGTGCCGAAAGTTTCAAAGTCCCAGCGGCGTGATGCTTCCCGGTCACATCGGTCCGGAACGAAAATTTCGAGCTATCCACACGTTAGGCACACCACCGTGTAGCTGGCATGCTAAAACACGCTGCTGTGTGCTCAAAGTGTACGGTCGTCGTGTCCGTTCTCGAGATAATAGAGAAGAACTGTTCGATACGTGCCGAAAGTTTCAAAGTCCCAGCGGCGTGTTGCTTCCCGGTCACATCGGTCCGGAACGAAAATTTCGAGCTATCCACACGTTAGGCACACCACCGTGTAGCTGGCATGCTAAAACACGCTGCTGTGTGCTCAAAGTGTACGGTCGTCGTGTCCGTTCTCGAGATAATAGAGAAGAACTGTTCGATACGTGCCGAAAGTTTCAAAGTCCGAGCGGCGTGTTGCTTCCCGGTCACATCGGTCCGGAACGAAAATTTCGAGCTATCCACACGTTAGGCACACCACCGTGTAGCTGGCATGCTAAAACACGCTGCTGTGTGCTCAAAGTGTACGGTCGTCGTGTCCGTTCTCGAGATAATAGAGAAGAACTGTTCGATACGTGCCGAAAGTTTCAAAGTCCCAGCGGCGTGTTGCTTCCCGGTCACATCGGTCCGGAACGAAAATTTCGAGCTATCCACACGTTAGGCACACCACCGTGTAGCTGGCATGCTAAAACACGCTGCTGTGTGCTCAAAGTGTACGGTCGTCGTGTCCGTTCTCGAGATAATAGAGAAGAACTGTTCGACACGTGCCGAAAGTTTCAAAGTCCCAGCGGCGTGTTGCTTCCCGGTCACATCGGTCCGGAACGAAAATTTCGAGCTATCCACACGTTAGGCACACCACCGTGTAGCTGGCATGCTAAAACACGCTGCTGTGTGCTCAAAGTGTACGGTCGTCGTGTCCGTTCTCGAGATAATAGAGAAGAACTGTTCGATACGTGCCGAAAGTTTCAAAGTCCCAGCGGCGTGTTGCTTCCCGGTCACATCGGTCCGGAACGAAAATTTCGAGCTATCCACACGTTAGGCACACCACCGTGTAGCTGGCATGCTAAAACACGCTGCTGTGTGCTCAAAGTGTACGGTCGTCGTGTCCGTTCTCGAGATAATAGAGAAGAACTGTTCGACACGTGCCGAAAGTTTCAAAGTCCCAGCGGCGTGTTGCTTCCCGGTCACATCGGTCCGGAACGAAAATTTCGAGCTATCCACACGTTAGGCACACCACCGTGTAGCTGGCATGCTAAAACACGCTGCTGTGTGCTCAAAGTGTACGGTCGTCGTGTCCGTTCTCGAGATAATAGAGAAGAACTGTTCGATACGTGCCGAAAGTTTCAAAGTCCCAGCGGCGTGTTGCTTCCCGGTCACATCGGTCCGGAACGAAAATTTCGAGCTATCCACACGTTAGGCACACCACCGTGTAGCTGGCATGCTAAAACACGCTGCTGTGTGCTCAAAGTGTACGGTCGTCGTGTCCGTTCTCGAGATAATAGAGAAGAACTGTTCGATACGTGCCGAAAGTTTCAAAGTCCCAGCGGCGTGATGCTTCCCGGTCACATCGGTCCGGAACGAAAATCTCGAGCTATCCACACGTTAGGCACACCACCGTGTAGCTGGCATGCTAAAACACGCTGCTGTGTGCTCAAAGTGTACGGTCGTCGTGTCCGTTCTCGAGATAATAGAGAAGAACTGTTCGATACGTGCCGAAAGTTTCAAAGTCCCAGCGGCGTGTTGCTTCCCGGTCACATCGGTCCGGAACGAAAATTTCGAGCTATCCACACGTTAGGCACACCACCGTGTAGCTGGCATGCTAAAACACGCTGCTGTGTGCTCAAAGTGTACGGTCGTCGTGTCCGTTCTCGAGATAATAGAGAAGAACTGTTCGATACGTGCCGAAAGTTTCAAAGTCCCAGCGGCGTGATGCTTCCCGGTCACATCGGTCCGGAACGAAAATTTCGAGCTATCCACACGTTAGGCACACCACCGTGTAGCTGGCATGCTAAAACACGCTGCTGTGTGCTCAAAGTGTACGGTCGTCGTGTCCGTTCTCGAGATAATAGAGAAGAACTGTTCGATACGTGCCGAAAGTTTCAAAGTCCCAGCGGCGTGATGCTTCCCGGTCACATCGGTCCGGAACGAAAATTTCGAGCTATCCACACGTTAGGCACACCACCGTGTAGCTGGCATGCTAAAACACGCTGCTGTGTGCTCAAAGTGTACGGTCGTCGTGTCCGTTCTCGAGATAATAGAGAAGAACTGTTCGATACGTGCCGAAAGTTTCAAAGTCCCAGCGGCGTGTTGCTTCCCGGTCACATCGGTCCGGAACGAAAATTTCGAGCTATCCACACGTTAGGCACACCACCGTGTAGCTGGCATGCTAAAACACGCTGCTGTGTGCTCAAAGTGTACGGTCGTCGTGTCCGTTCTCGAGATAATAGAGAAGAACTGTTCGATACGTGCCGAAAGTTTCAAAGTCCCAGCGGCGTGATGCTTCCCGGTCACATCGGTCCGGAACGAAAATTTCGAGCTATCCACACGTTAGGCACACCACCGTGTAGCTGGCATGCTAAAACACGCTGCTGTGTGCTCAAAGTGTACGGTCGTCGTGTCCGTTCTCGAGATAATAGAGAAGAACTGTTCGATACGTGCCGAAAGTTTCAAAGTCCCAGCGGCGTGGAGATTCTCGCCGACGTCACCGAGTAAAAAGGAACGAATACCCGAAGTGTGATCCTTGCTCGGAACGAGAATACGAAATCCTGTTAACTCGATCCGTTAATGTAACGGGCACGAAGACTGGCCGGCGACTACTCGGTGACGCGTCCGCGCGTATCATATGCGCGTATCAACGGAACGAAATCGCGCGTAAATAAAACTTGTTGTTCCGGGACGGGCGCAACAGCGGAAGAAGAGGAATCGAACACGCGGAGAAGCTTGCCGTGGTTCGTAACGGCGGACGAAGGGAAGGGGACGAGAGGCGAACGATGCTGTCCGGTCGTCGCGGTTAATTCGCACGTGTCGCGATGTCGGGCGGCACGGCGGGCGTCCGTGGCACCGGCGCCGAGTGCAGGAAGTTCGCGCCGAACATATTCAACAAGAGCAAGTGCAGCAGCTGCTTCAAGCAGAAGGAGGAGCACAGCGCGGAGGCTCTGGAATGTAACAGGGCCACGAGGAAGATTTCAAAATGCGGATACCTGTTCGTCGCCCCCGGCTGGGACTTCTCGAATCCCCTGAATCGGACCAAGAGGTGGCAGAGAAGATGGTTCGATCTGTACGACGACGGGGAGCTAACGTACTCGGTGGACGAACACACAAGGGTTAGAAGGAAGATAATGTGTTCGGGGATTGGAGGTGTTTGTAGAAGAGAAGAAGAGAAGAAGGGAATCGTAGGTGGATTTTGTTCGATGTGAGTCTAAGTTTCGAGGGGATCCCTCAGGGGCTGTAGCTTTTTGCTACAGTACGGGACTGGCAAACCCGAGGTGCCCGATGCCAAACCACACCGTAAGACTCCTGTTGGTCGTCGCAACGACCCACTCCCAATTCCTCTTTTGGCTTTGACAGTGGTACGTGACGGCAGGAGGGACGGGGGCCTTGGCTTTACCGCCCGGGCCGCGAGGATGGTAACTCTATAAATTGCCCTCCAATCCTAAGCTGCGGTGCGCGGTGATGGGATGCGTGGTTGGGGGGGAGGCCCCAATCCCAAGCGGCCAACTCCGGGGTACCTGCCGACCCCCCGGAGTATTTAGGCCTGCCCGGGTATGGCGGCTCTGCCCGGGTCGACTTACGTTCCGACCTACTCGTGGGATCCAAAATGGATAAAACAAACTCAAAAAAAAAAAAAGGGGGAGGGGGGACGGTGCGCGTGGCGCGAGGGGTGGCGACGGAGGGGGCACTCGTGCCCCACCCGGCGCCGTTCGAGGAGGGGGACGAGACGGCGTCGGTCTCGTCCCTGGCGTCCGCGACCAGCGCCGCGGGCGTAAAGAGGCGCAGGACGGTGGAGGGGCGGAGGACGGAGGAAGATCCGTCCACGTCCGCTGCTCCACCGTTGCTCACGGTGACCGACGGGGAGGAGGACCTCAGGGACGAGGATACGGCCCATGTATCGGCCCGTATTGCCTCGTCCCTGAGGTCTATTGAGAAGGTGGCCACCACCTCGCGGGGGCTGACTACAGCCTCCGCGAGGTCGGTTGGCCAGGCCGCGACGGAGGCGCGGAGGGCTCTCCAGGAGCTGGGACGCCGTGTACCAGCTGCCTTGGAGTGCACGAACGCCCAGCTAAGGCAGCGTGTGGAGAAGCTGCAGGACGAGCTGGACTGCTTGCGGAGGGAATCGGACGCCCTTAGGAGGCGCCCTCATCCGGGGCCGACGGGCGTATGCACGTGTGGGGGAGGGAAAGCGGGAGCTCCCCCCACGCCAGCGGCGTCCACGAGGAGCATCGAGCTCCTCATGGACGCCAAGATGGCGGCCATGATGGCCGTCATCCGGGGGGAAATACGGGCGGCGCTTCGCCCCAAGGACGGAGCGCCGGCGGGACGGAGGACCGGGCCCGGGAAACAACCGAGGGGCGGGGGACCGCAGGGGGGGACCATCGCGGTTCCGGGCCCTGCGGCAAAGACGAAGGGCAAGGGTGCCGTGGTGGGGGAGACGGCGGGGGCACAAATGCCTCCGCCGCCGCCCCCATCCGGTCCCTTGTGGACCGAGGTCCTTGGCCGAAGGGCGGGAAGGACGGCGAGGAGGGCGGCCCGGGTGCCGCCGCCTCCCCCGCCGGTTGCCCCGAAGAGGGACGGAAAGGCGGGGAGGGCGAAGCCCCGTCTGGGACGCCCCCCTTCAACGGCAGCAGTCATGCTGACCGTCCCGGAGGGGGGGGGCGTCTCCTACGGGGAGGTGATGGCGGCGGCCAAGGAAAAGATATCCTTGGCCGCACTCGCCATCGAGTCGGTCCGCCCGAGATGGGCGGTGACGGGGGCGCTCATGCTGCGCGTGAGCGGCCCCGACAACGCAGCCAGGGCGGACCGACTGGCCGAAAAGCTGGGCGAGGCCTTGGCACCCCGGGGTGTCAGGGTCGCCCGGCCCACAAAGAGCGCGGAGCTGCGCGTTTGTGGGCTGGACGACTCGGTCACCCGGGAGGAGGTGGCCAGGGCGCTGGCCCAGGCCGGTGGCTGCTCTGAGGGGGACATCCGGACCGGGGAGGTCCGGCGGTCCTCCTCCGGCCTGGGAGCGGTGTGGGCACGGTGCCCTCTTCCGGCTGCCCGGAAGTTAGAAGCAGTCGGGAGGATCGTGGTGGGGTGGGTGTCGGCGAGGATCGAGGTCCTCGCCCAACGCCCACTCCAGTGCTACCGCTGCCTGGAGACGGGCCATGTCAGGCAGCGGTGCACCTCCGCGGTGGACCGCAGCGGTGCTTGTTACCGCTGCGGTGCCGAAGGCCACCGCGCGAGCCACTGCGCGGCGGCCCCCAAGTGCCCGCTGTGTGCGGACATGGGGAGACCCGCCGCGCACCGAATGGGGGGGAAGCAATGTACCCCCCCATCCCGACGAGGGCAGAGGAGGGGGGCGCCGGGGCCGCTCCCGGCGCCGGTGAGAGCGGCCCCAGCTGCGAGCGCCGCGGCGCCCGCGGACCTGGCCGCGACCGACGCGACGGCCGCAAGGAAGAGGTCGGAGGCGGCGACGGCGTTGGTGTCTGCGATGGAGGTGGACATCGGCCCCGCCGCCGTCCTCACGGAGGTGCCACCAGGAGGCGGTGAGGAGGCCATCAAATAATGGCTCCCCGCCTCCTCCTGCAGGCCAACCTCAACCACTGCCGTGCAGCGCAGGACCTGATGTGTCAGACGCTGGCGGAGTGGGGGGGTGGTCTGGCAGTCGCCGCCGAGCCGTACCGCGTCCCCGACCATCCGCATTGGATGGGGGATGCGGGCGGCTTGGTGGCGGCTGTGTGGCAGGGCGGTGACGGGTCCCCTCCGTTCTCCTTACTGGAGAACGGGGCGGGATTCGTCGCCGTCCAGTGGGGGGGAGTCGCCGTGGTGGGGTGCTACGTTTCGCCCAACTGCGGCCTTGCTGCCTTCGAGCAGTACTTGGCCGGGGTGGGGGCGTGCCTCACAAGGATTGCGCCCCGGCCGGTGCTGGTCCTGGGGGACTTCAATGCCTGGTCTGTGGCATGGGGGTCCCCCAGGACCAATCGGAGGGGCGAGGCTCTGGGCGACTGGGCGGCGGGCTTCGACCTCCGGTTGATTAACCGGGGGTCGGAGCTGACGTGCGTGCGGCGCGGGGGAGGGTCCATAGTGGATTTGACGTTTGGATCCCCCGGCGCCGCGCGTATGGTGTCCGGGTGGGACGTGGTGGTGGGGGAGGAGACATTATCGGACCACCGGTATATCCGCGTGGTCTTGACCTCCCCCGAGGCCGCCGCGGCCCCGCACCGACACCTCCGCCCGGGAGCGGGTAGCGCCCCACCACCACCACGCAGATGGGCGCTTCGGCGCCTTGACAAGGACGTCCTGGTGGCAGCCGCTCTGGCCGAAACCTGGCCTCGACGGGAGACCGGGCTGCCCGACCTGGAGGAGGCCGTGGCTCGGCTCGGGAGCGCCGTCGCGCGCATTTGCGACGCGGCGATGCCCCGGGCCGGGCCGCGGTCTCCTCGTCGGGCGGTGTACTGGTGGTCGGGCGAAATCGGGGAGTTGCGGACAGCATGCGTCCGGGCCCGACGCCAGTACACCCGCGCGCGTCGTCGGGCCGGACGGAACGGCGACGACGGCGCGCGGGCTAGGGCGGCGGAACTGTACGAGTCCTATCGCGCGGGAAAGAGGGCTCTGCAGGTCGCCATCAAACGGGCCAAGGCCCAGAGCTGGAAGGAGCTCCTCGAGACACTCGAGCGGGATCCATGGGGGCGCCCATACCGGATAGTTCTGAATAAACTCCGGCCATGGGCCCCCCCGATCACCGAGGGTCTCGACCCCCAGCTCTTGAGGGACGTGGTCGACACGCTCTTCCCGATCGTGGGGGAGAGCGGGCCACGTCCCTCTGCGGACCCGACCACCTGGTCCGCGGAGCTGGGGGTCTCGGCTGGGGAGCTAGCCGCGGCCATCCGAAGACTCGGGGCGAAGGATACTGCCCCGGGTCCTTCGGGAGTGCCCGGCCGAGTCTTGGTCTTGGCCGCGGACGTCCTGGGTGACGGCCTCCGGGAGCTATTCGACCGCTGCCTGGAGGCCGGGCGATTCCCCTCCGCATGGAAGGTGGCCCGGATGGTCCTCCTCCGGAAAGAGGGTAGGCCCGCGGACTCTCCGTCCGCGTACCGGCCGATTTGCCTGCTCGACGATGTGGGCAAGCTCCTAGAAAGAGTCGTGGCGGCCCGCATCGTCGGGCACCTGTCGCGGGGTGGGCCCGGGCTGGCGGAGTGTCAGTTCGGGTTCCGGGAGGGCCGGTCGACGATCGACGCGATTCGACGCGTCCGGTCCCTCTCGGCCTCGGCGGTCTCCCGGGGTGGGGTGGCATTGGCGGTGTCCTTGGACATCGCCAATGCGTTTAACACCCTACCCTGGGCGGCGATTAGGCGGGGGCTTGAGGAACATCGAGTCCCCGCCTACCTTAGGGCAGTCGTCGAGGACTACCTCCGCGACAGGTGGATCGAGTATCCGGGCCGGTGCGGGACGGAGAGGAGAGCGGTGTACTCCGGGGTTCCGCAGGGGTCGGTGTTAGGACCCCTGCTGTGGAACCTCGGGTACGACACCGTCCTGCGGGCCGAAGACCTCCCCGACGGCGTCAGTCTGACATGTTATGCGGACGACACCTTGTTGTTGGCCGTCGGGGGGGACTGGAGGGGGGCTGTTCGGGCCGCCGAGGACGGTGTCCGGCGCGTCGTCTCCCGGATCAGGGGGATCGGTTTGGAGGTGGCTCTCCACAAAACCGAGGTACTCGGGATGTATAGACCCCGGGGAGAGCCGCCTCCCCCCCTGATCCGGGTGGGTGAGACAGACGTCGAGGTGAGGTCTCAGATGAAATATCTGGGACTTCACCTCGACAGCCACTGGCGCTTCGAGGGCCATTTCCGGGCCCTGGCCCCGCGGTTGGAGGGGATAGTTGGCGCTTTGGGCCGTATCCTCCCCAACCTGCGGGGCCCGAGTGACCGGGTTCGCCGCCTCTACGCGGGAATGGTCCACTCGGTGGCCCTATACGGGGCCCCCGTTTGGGCGGGCGACCTGGCCGCCTCCCGGCGCAGCAAGGTATTGCTGCGCCGGGTTCAAAGGCGGCTTGCACTGCGGATCGCCCGGGGGTACCGGACCGTTTCGTATGAGGCGGCGAGCGTCCTGTCAGGGCTACCCCCGGCGGACTTGATCGCGGGCGCGCATGCGGCTTTCTACGAGGGCCGCATGCGCGCCCGCGAGGATGGGGTGGTCCTGGCGGGATGCGAGGTGGAGGCCCTGAGGCGCCAGGCCCGGGAGTCCATGCTGCAGCTTTGGCAGCAGCGGCTGGCCGAGCCGTTGTTCGGCCAGAGGACTGTCCGGGCTATCCGGCCGGTCCTGTTTGAGTGGCTGGGTAGGCGCTTCGGCTCACTCACCTACCGGTTGGTGCAGGTGCTGTCCGGGCACGGATGCTTCGGTCAGTACCTGTGCCGGATCGGTGTGGAAGAGGCGGCGCGCTGCTGGCACTGTCCAGCGGACGAGGACACGGCGCAACACACCCTCGAGGTGTGTCCGGCCTGGGGGGTGGAGCGCCGTGTCCTCACGGCCGTGATTGGGGCGGACCTATCGCTGCCGGGCGTGGTACAGGCCATGCTCGGCAGCGAGACGAAGTGGCGGGCCGTGGCCTCCTTCTGCGAGGAGGTAATCTCGCAGAAGGAGGCCGCGAGCCGCATTCGCGAGAGCGGGAGACCGCGAGCGAGGCCCCGTCCGAGGCCGGGGGCGGGTGGGCCTCCGGAAGGGCCTCCGGAAGGGCCGGGGAGGCCACCCTGAGAGCGGCGGGCGGGGGTGCGTAGCCCTTGAGGCTCGTGCCACCGCCCGTCGTCTGAGGGGTGGGTAGAGTAAGGGACGGCGACGCTCTCGAGGGCGGAGAGGCCAGAGCCGCCCTCGGGAGCGTACGAGCCGGGGTGCGGCCGCGCCGACGGCACGGTCCCAGGGCCGTGCCCCCGGCGCGGCTATGGGGGCCGTGGGCGGTCGCGAGTGTGGGACTCGCGGCCGCCCTCGGGCGGCCCCCGGGAGTGGGACGTCGGAGCAGTGTGGCCCTGCTCCGACGTCGGGCGCCAGAGCGCCGAGGAGAAAACAGGGAAGGGAGGGTGAAGCACCCCCTCCCTTCCCTGGAACGGGAGGACACGGGCCCGAGAGCCCTGCACGGGGGAGCACCTGATGTTATGATGTCTTCGGTCCCAGGTGCTCCCCCTGCATAGTGCGAGGATGGCCACCGTGGTGGGTTTTAGTGGGTAGGTCCCGCGCCCGATGGGTTTCCTTCCGGGCGCGGGGAATCCCACACTCCCCCCGCCCCTCCCCAGGCGGCGGGGGGGTCTTTCGAAGATTTCCCCCACGTTAAAAAAAAAAAAAAAAAAAAAAAAAAAAAAAAAAAAAGTCCCAGCGGCGTGTTGCTTCCCGGTCACATCGGTCCGGAACGAAAATTTCGAGCTATCCACACGTTAGGCACACCACCGTGTAGCTGGCATGCTAAAACACGCTGCTGTGTGCTCAAAGTGTACGGTCGTCGTGTCCGTTCTCGAGATAATAGAGAAGAACTGTTCGATACGTGCCGAAAGTTTCAAAGTCCCAGCGGCGTGTTGCTTCCCGGTCACATCGGTCCGGAACGAAAATTTCGAGCTATCCACACGTTAGGCACACCACCGTGTAGCTGGCATGCTAAAACACGCTGCTGTGTGCTCAAAGTGTACGGTCGTCGTGTCCGTTCTCGAGATAATAGAGAAGAACTGTTCGATACGTGCCGAAAGTTTCAAAGTCCCAGCGGCGTGTTGCTTCCCGGTCACATCGGTCCGGAACGAAAATTTCGAGCTATCCACACGTTAGGCACACCACCGTGTAGCTGGCATGCTAAAACACGCTGCTGTGTGCTCAAAGTGTACGGTCGTCGTGTCCGTTCTCGAGATAATAGAGAAGAACTGTTCGATACGTGCCGAAAGTTTCAAAGTCCCAGCGGCGTGTTGCTTCCCGGTCACATCGGTCCGGAACGAAAATTTCGAGCTATCCACACGTTAGGCACACCACCGTGTAGCTGGCATGCTAAAACACGCTGCTGTGTGCTCAAAGTGTACGGTCGTCGTGTCCGTTCTCGAGATAATAGAGAAGAACTGTTCGATACGTGCCGAAAGTTTCAAAGTCCCAGCGGCGTGTTGCTTCCCGGTCACATCGGTCCGGAACGAAAATTTCGAGCTATCCACACGTTAGGCACACCACCGTGTAGCTGGCATGCTAAAACACGCTGCTGTGTGCTCAAAGTGTACGGTCGTCGTGTCCGTTCTCGAGATAATAGAGAAGAACTGTTCGATACGTGCCGAAAGTTTCAAAGTCCCAGCGGCGTGTTGCTTCCCGGTCACATCGGTCCGGAACGAAAATTTCGAGCTATCCACACGTTAGGCACACCACCGTGTAGCTGGCATGCTAAAACACGCTGCTGTGTGCTCAAAGTGTACGGTCGTCGTGTCCGTTCTCGAGATAATAGAGAAGAACTGTTCGATACGTGCCGAAAGTTTCAAAGTCCCAGCGGCGTGATGCTTCCCGGTCACATCGGTCCGGAACGAAAATTTCGAGCTATCCACACGTTAGGCACACCACCGTGTAGCTGGCATGCTAAAACACGCTGCTGTGTGCTCAAAGTGTACGGTCGTCGTGTCCGTTCTCGAGATAATAGAGAAGAACTGTTCGACACGTGCCGAAAGTTTCAAAGTCCCAGCGGCGTGTTGCTTCCCGGTCACATCGGTCCGGAACGAAAATTTCGAGCTATCCACACGTTAGGCACACCACCGTGTAGCTGGCATGCTAAAACACGCTGCTGTGTGCTCAAAGTGTACGGTCGTCGTGTCCGTTCTCGAGATAATAGAGAAGAACTGTTCGATACGTGCCGAAAGTTTCAAAGTCCCAGCGGCGTGTTGCTTCCCGGTCACATCGGTCCGGAACGAAAATTTCGAGCTATCCACACGTTAGGCACACCACCGTGTAGCTGGCATGCTAAAACACGCTGCTGTGTGCTCAAAGTGTACGGTCGTCGTGTCCGTTCTCGAGATAATAGAGAAGAACTGTTCGATACGTGCCGAAAGTTTCAAAGTCCCAGCGGCGTGTTGCTTCCCGGTCACATCGGTCCGGAACGAAAATTTCGAGCTATCCACACGTTAGGCACACCACCGTGTAGCTGGCATGCTAAAACACGCTGCTGTGTGCTCAAAGTGTACGGTCGTCGTGTCCGTTCTCGAGATAATAGAGAAGAACTGTTCGATACGTGCCGAAAGTTTCAAAGTCCCAGCGGCGTGATGCTTCCCGGTCACATCGGTCCGGAACGAAAATTTCGAGCTATCCACACGTTAGGCACACCACCGTGTAGCTGGCATGCTAAAACACGCTGCTGTGTGCTCAAAGTGTACGGTCGTCGTGTCCGTTCTCGAGATAATAGAGAAGAACTGTTCGATACGTGCCGAAAGTTTCAAAGTCCCAGCGGCGTGTTGCTTCCCGGTCACATCGGTCCGGAACGAAAATTTCGAGCTATCCACACGTTAGGCACACCACCGTGTAGCTGGCATGCTAAAACACGCTGCTGTGTGCTCAAAGTGTACGGTCGTCGTGTCCGTTCTCGAGATAATAGAGAAGAACTGTTCGATACGTGCCGAAAGTTTCAAAGTCCCAGCGGCGTGATGCTTCCCGGTCACATCGGTCCGGAACGAAAATTTCGAGCTATCCACACGTTAGGCACACCACCGTGTAGCTGGCATGCTAAAACACGCTGCTGTGTGCTCAAAGTGTACGGTCGTCGTGTCCGTTCTCGAGATAATAGAGAAGAACTGTTCGATACGTGCCGAAAGTTTCAAAGTCCCAGCGGCGTGATGCTTCCCGGTCACATCGGTCCGGAACGAAAATTTCGAGCTATCCACACGTTAGGCACACCACCGTGTAGCTGGCATGCTAAAACACGCTGCTGTGTGCTCAAAGTGTACGGTCGTCGTGTCCGTTCTCGAGATAATAGAGAAGAACTGTTCGATACGTGCCGAAAGTTTCAAAGTCCCAGCGGCGTGTTGCTTCCCGGTCACATCGGTCCGGAACGAAAATTTCGAGCTATCCACACGTTAGGCACACCACCGTGTAGCTGGCATGCTAAAACACGCTGCTGTGTGCTCAAAGTGTACGGTCGTCGTGTCCGTTCTCGAGATAATAGAGAAGAACTGTTCGATACGTGCCGAAAGTTTCAAAGTCCCAGCGGCGTGATGCTTCCCGGTCACATCGGTCCGGAACGAAAATTTCGAGCTATCCACACGTTAGGCACACCACCGTGTAGCTGGCATGCTAAAACACGCTGCTGTGTGCTCAAAGTGTACGGTCGTCGTGTCCGTTCTCGAGATAATAGAGAAGAACTGTTCGATACGTGCCGAAAGTTTCAAAGTCCCAGCGGCGTGTTGCTTCCCGGTCACATCGGTCCGGAACGAAAATTTCGAGCTATCCACACGTTAGGCACACCACCGTGTAGCTGGCATGCTAAAACACGCTGCTGTGTGCTCAAAGTGTACGGTCGTCGTGTCCGTTCTCGAGATAATAGAGAAGAACTGTTCGATACGTGCCGAAAGTTTCAAAGTCCCAGCGGCGTGTTGCTTCCCGGTCACATCGGTCCGGAACGAAAATTTCGAGCTATCCACACGTTAGGCACACCACCGTGTAGCTGGCATGCTAAAACACGCTGCTGTGTGCTCAAAGTGTACGGTCGTCGTGTCCGTTCTCGAGATAATAGAGAAGAACTGTTCGATACGTGCCGAAAGTTTCAAAGTCCCAGCGGCGTGTTGCTTCCCGGTCACATCGGTCCGGAACGAAAATTTCGAGCTATCCACACGTTAGGCACACCACCGTGTAGCTGGCATGCTAAAACACGCTGCTGTGTGCTCAAAGTGTACGGTCGTCGTGTCCGTTCTCGAGATAATAGAGAAGAACTGTTCGATACGTGCCGAAAGTTTCAAAGTCCCAGCGGCGTGTTGCTTCCCGGTCACATCGGTCCGGAACGAAAATTTCGAGCTATCCACACGTTAGGCACACCACCGTGTAGCTGGCATGCTAAAACACGCTGCTGTGTGCTCAAAGTGTACGGTCGTCGTGTCCGTTCTCGAGATAATAGAGAAGAACTGTTCGACACGTGCCGAAAGTTTCAAAGTCCCAGCGGCGTGTTGCTTCCCGGTCACATCGGTCCGGAACGAAAATTTCGAGCTATCCACACGTTAGGCACACCACCGTGTAGCTGGCATGCTAAAACACGCTGCTGTGTGCTCAAAGTGTACGGTCGTCGTGTCCGTTCTCGAGATAATAGAGAAGAACTGTTCGATACGTGCCGAAAGTTTCAAAGTCCCAGCGGCGTCTTGCTTCCCGGTCACATCGGTCCGGAACGAAAATTTCGAGCTATCCACACGTTAGGCACACCACCGTGTAGCTGGCATGCTAAAACACGCTGCTGTGTGCTCAAAGTGTACGGTCGTCGTGTCCGTTCTCGAGATAATAGAGAAGAACTGTTCGATACGTGCCGAAAGTTTCAAAGTCCCAGCGGCGTGTTGCTTCCCGGTCACATCGGTCCGGAACGAAAATTTCGAGCTATCCACACGTTAGGCACACCACCGTGTAGCTGGCATGCTAAAACACGCTGCTGTGTGCTCAAAGTGTACGGTCGTCGTGTCCGTTCTCGAGATAATAGAGAAGAACTGTTCGATACGTGCCGAAAGTTTCAAAGTCCCAGCGGCGTGATGCTTCCCGGTCACATCGGTCCGGAACGAAAATTTCGAGCTATCCACACGTTAGGCACACCACCGTGTAGCTGGCATGCTAAAACACGCTGCTGTGTGCTCAAAGTGTACGGTCGTCGTGTCCGTTCTCGAGATAATAGAGAAGAACTGTTCGACACGTGCCGAAAGTTTCAAAGTCCCAGCGGCGTGTTGCTTCCCGGTCACATCGGTCCGGAACGAAAATTTCGAGCTATCCACACGTTAGGCACACCACCGTGTAGCTGGCATGCTAAAACACGCTGCTGTGTGCTCAAAGTGTACGGTCGTCGTGTCCGTTCTCGAGATAATAGAGAAGAACTGTTCGACACGTGCCGAAAGTTTCAAAGTCCCAGCGGCGTGTTGCTTCCCGGTCACATCGGTCCGGAACGAAATTTCGAGCTATCCACACGTTAGGCACACCACGTGTAGCTGGCATGCTAAAACACGCTACTGTGTGCTTCAAAGTGTACGGTCGTCGTGTCCGTGTCTCGAGATAATATGAGAGAAGCCTGTCGACCACGTGCCGAAGTTTCAAAGTCCCAGCGGCGTGTTGCTTCCCGGTCACATCGGGCCGGAACGAAATTCGAGCTATCCACACGTTAGCACACCACCGTGTAGCTGGGGCATGCTAAAACACGCTGCTGTGTGCTCAAAGTGTACGGTCGTCGTGTCCGTTCTCGAGATAATAGAGAAGAACTGTTCGATACGTGCCGAAAGTTTCAAAGTCCCAGCGGCGTGTTGCTTCCCGGTCACATCGGTCCGGAACGAAAATTTCGAGCTATCCACACGTTAGGCACACCACCGTGTAGCTGGCATGCTAAAACACGCTGCTGTGTGCTCAAAGTGTACGGTCGTCGTGTCCGTTCTCGAGATAATAGAGAAGAACTGTTCGATACGTGCCGAAAGTTTCAAAGTCCCAGCGGCGTGATGCTTCCCGGTCACATCGGTCCGGAACGAAAATCTCGAGCTATCCACACGTTAGGCACACCACCGTGTAGCTGGCATGCTAAAACACGCTGCTGTGTGCTCAAAGTGTACGGTCGTCGTGTCCGTTCTCGAGATAATAGAGAAGAACTGTTCGATACGTGCCGAAAGTTTCAAAGTCCCAGCGGCGTGTTGCTTCCCGGTCACATCGGTCCGGAACGAAAATTTCGAGCTATCCACACGTTAGGCACACCACCGTGTAGCTGGCATGCTAAAACACGCTGCTGTGTGCTCAAAGTGTACGGTCGTCGTGTCCGTTCTCGAGATAATAGAGAAGAACTGTTCGATACGTGCCGAAAGTTTCAAAGTCCCAGCGGCGTGATGCTTCCCGGTCACATCGGTCCGGAACGAAAATTTCGAGCTATCCACACGTTAGGCACACCACCGTGTAGCTGGCATGCTAAAACACGCTGCTGTGTGCTCAAAGTGTACGGTCGTCGTGTCCGTTCTCGAGATAATAGAGAAGAACTGTTCGATACGTGCCGAAAGTTTCAAAGTCCCAGCGGCGTGTTGCTTCCCGGTCACATCGGTCCGGAACGAAAATTTCGAGCTATCCACACGTTAGGCACACCACCGTGTAGCTGGCATGCTAAAACACGCTGCTGTGTGCTCAAAGTGTACGGTCGTCGTGTCCGTTCTCGAGATAATAGAGAAGAACTGTTCGATACGTGCCGAAAGTTTCAAAGTCCCAGCGGCGTGTTGCTTCCCGGTCACATCGGTCCGGAACGAAAATTTCGAGCTATCCACACGTTAGGCACACCACCGTGTAGCTGGCATGCTAAAACACGCTGCTGTGTGCTCAAAGTGTACGGTCGTCGTGTCCGTTCTCGAGATAATAGAGAAGAACTGTTCGATACGTGCCGAAAGTTTCAAAGTCCCAGCGGCGTGTTGCTTCCCGGTCACATCGGTCCGGAACGAAAATTTCGAGCTATCCACACGTTAGGCACACCACCGTGTAGCTGGCATGCTAAAACACGCTGCTGTGTGCTCAAAGTGTACGGTCGTCGTGTCCGTTCTCGAGATAATAGAGAAGAACTGTTCGATACGTGCCGAAAGTTTCAAAGTCCCAGCGGCGTGTTGCTTCCCGGTCACATCGGTCCGGAACGAAAATTCGAGCTATCCACACGTTAGGCACACCACCGTGTAGCTGGCATGCTAAAACACGCTGCTGTGTGCTCAAAGTGTACGGTCGTCGTGTCCGTTCTCGAGATAATAGAGAAGAACTGTTCGATACGTGCCGAAAGTTTCAAAGTCCCAGCGGCGTGTTGCTTCCCGGTCACATCGGTCCGGAACGAAAATTTCGAGCTATCCACACGTTAGGCACACCACCGTGTAGCTGGCATGCTAAAACACGCTGCTGTGTGCTCAAAGTGTACGGTCGTCGTGTCCGTTCTCGAGATAATAGAGAAGAACTGTTCGATACGTGCCGAAAGTTTCAAAGTCCCAGCGGCGTGTTGCTTCCCGGTCACATCGGTCCGGAACGAAAATTTCGAGCTATCCACACGTTAGGCACACCACCGTGTAGCTGGCATGCTAAAACACGCTGCTGTGTGCTCAAAGTGTACGGTCGTCGTGTCCGTTCTCGAGATAATAGAGAAGAACTGTTCGATACGTGCCGAAAGTTTCAAAGTCCCAGCGGCGTGTTGCTTCCCGGTCACATCGGTCCGGAACGAAAATTTCGAGCTATCCACACGTTAGGCACACCACCGTGTAGCTGGCATGCTAAAACACGCTGCTGTGTGCTCAAGTGTACGGTCGTCGTGTCCGTTCTCGAGATAATAGAGAAGAACTGTTCGATACGTGCCGAAAGTTTCAAAGTCCCAGCGGCGTGTTGCTTCCCGGTCACATCGGTCCGGAACGAAAATTTCGAGCTATCCACACGTTAGGCACACCACCGTGTAGCTGGCATGCTAAAACACGCTGCTGTGTGCTCAAAGTGTACGGTCGTCGTGTCCGTTCTCGAGATAATAGAGAAGAACTGTTCGATACGTGCCGAAAGTTTCAAAGTCCCAGCGGCGTGTTGCTTCCCGGTCACATCGGTCCGGAACGAAAATTTCGAGCTATCCACACGTTAGGCACACCACCGTGTAGCTGGCATGCTAAAACACGCTGCTGTGTGCTCAAAGTGTACGGTCGTCGTGTCCGTTCTCGAGATAATAGAGAAGAACTGTTCGATACGTGCCGAAAGTTTCAAAGTCCCAGCGGCGTGTTGCTTCCCGGTCACATCGGTCCGGAACGAAAATTTCGAGCTATCCACACGTTAGGCACACCACCGTGTAGCTGGCATGCTAAAACACGCTGCTGTGTGCTCAAAGTGTACGGTCGTCGTGTCCGTTCTCGAGATAATAGAGAAGAACTGTTCGATACGTGCCGAAAGTTTCAAAGTCCCAGCGGCGTGTTGCTTCCCGGTCACATCGGTCCGGAACGAAAATTTCGAGCTATCCACACGTTAGGCACACCACCGTGTAGCTGGCATGCTAAAACACGCTGCTGTGTGCTCAAAGTGTACGGTCGTCGTGTCCGTTCTCGAGATAATAGAGAAGAACTGTTCGATACGTGCCGAAAGTTTCAAAGTCCCAGCGGCGTGTTGCTTCCCGGTCACATCGGTCCGGAACGAAAATTTCGAGCTATCCACACGTTAGGCACACCACCGTGTAGCTGGCATGCTAAAACACGCTGCTGTGTGCTCAAAGTGTACGGTCGTCGTGTCCGTTCTCGAGATAATAGAGAAGAACTGTTCGATACGTGCCGAAAGTTTCAAAGTCCCAGCGGCGTGTTGCTTCCCGGTCACATCGGTCCGGAACGAAAATTTCGAGCTATCCACACGTTAGGCACACCACCGTGTAGCTGGCATGCTAAAACACGCTGCTGTGTGCTCAAAGTGTACGGTCGTCGTGTCCGTTCTCGAGATAATAGAGAAGAACTGTTCGATACGTGCCGAAAGTTTCAAAGTCCCAGCGGCGTGTTGCTTCCGGTCACATCGGTCCGGAACGAAAATTTCGAGCTATCCACACGTTAGGCACACCACCGTGTAGCTGGCATGCTAAAACACGCTGCTGTGTGCTCAAAGTGTACGGTCGTCGTGTCCGTTCTCGAGATAATAGAGAAGAACTGTTCGATACGTGCCGAAAGTTTCAAAGTCCCAGCGGCGTGTTGCTTCCCGGTCACATCGGTCCGGAACGAAAATTTCGAGCTATCCACACGTTAGGCACACCACCGTGTAGCTGGCATGCTAAAACACGCTGCTGTGTGCTCAAAGTGTACGGTCGTCGTGTCCGTTCTCGAGATAATAGAGAAGAACTGTTCGATACGTGCCGAAAGTTTCAAAGTCCCAGCGGCGTGTTGCTTCCCGGTCACATCGGTCCGGAACGAAAATTTCGAGCTATCCACACGTTAGGCACACCACCGTGTAGCTGGCATGCTAAAACACGCTGCTGTGTGCTCAAAGTGTACGGTCGTCGTGTCCGTTCTCGAGATAATAGAGAAGAACTGTTCGATACGTGCCGAAAGTTTCAAAGTCCCAGCGGCGTGTTTGCTTCCCGGTCACATCGGTCCGGAACGAAAATTTCGAGCTATCCACACGTTAGGCACACCACCGTGTAGCTGGCATGCTAAAACACGCTGCTGTGTGCTCAAAGTGTACGGTCGTCGTGTCCGTTCTCGAGATAATAGAGAAGAAC
>NW_027480235.1:0-29432 GCF_051014685.1 Ptiloglossa arizonensis | reverse complement strand
TTCAGATGCAACAGAAACTTTCGGATTGGTCAATCCGTTCGCCGAGATATGGGCAGTTTTGAGGTAAGAAACGCTTGAGAAACTCCAAATTTTCGCAGTTCTGATGCTCGAAACGAATAACTAGAACGTCTAGGGGAAAACTACTCATACCGTTGTAATGGGCTAGTTTCTACATTCAGATGCAACAGAAACTTTGCGGATTGGTCAATCCGTTCGCGAGATATGGCAGTTTGAGGTAAGAAACGCTTGAGAAAGTCCCAAATTTTCTGCTGTTCTGATGCTCGAAACGAATAACTAGAACGGTCTAGGGGAAAACTACTCGTACCGTTGTAATGGGGGCTAGATTCTACTTTCAGATGCAACCAGAAACTTTGCGGATTGGTCAATCCGTTCGCGAGATATGGCAGTTTTGAGGTAAGAAACGCTTGAGAAACTCCAAATTTTCGCAGTTCTGATGCTCGAAACGAATAACTAGAACGGCTAGGGGAAAACTACTCATACCGTTGTAATGGGTTGAGTTTCTACTTTCAGATGCAACAGAAAGTTTGCGGAATTGGTCAATCCGTTCGCGAGATATGGCAGTTTTGATGTAAGAAACGCTTGAGAAACTCCAAATTTTCGCAGTTCTGATGCTCGAAACGAATAACTAGAACGGTCTAGGGGAAAACTACTCATACCGTTGTAATGGGGCTAGTTTCTACTTTCAGATGCAACAGAAACTTTTCGGATTGGTCAATCCGTTCGCGAGATATGGTAGTTTTGAGGTAAGAAACGCTGAGAAACCTCCAAATTTTCGCAGTTCTGATGCGCGAAACGAATAACTAGAAACGGCCATAGGGGAAAACTACTCATACCGTTGTAATGGGGCTAGTTTCTACTTTCAGATGCAACAGAAACTTTGCGGATTGGTCAATCCGTTCGCGAGATATGGCAGTTTTTGAGGTAAGAAAACGCTTGAGAAACTCCAAATTCTCGCAGTTCTGATGCTCGAAAGAATAACTAGAACGGTCTAGGGGAAAACTACTCATACCGTTGTAATGGGGCTAGATTCTACTTTCCGATGCAACAGAGACTTTCGGATTGGTCAATCCGTTCGCGAGATATGGCAGTTTTGGAGGTAAGAAACGCTCAGAAACTCCAATTTTCGCAGTTCTGATGCTCGAAACGACTAGCGGGAAAACTACTCATACCGTTGTAATGGGGCTAGTTTCTATTTCTCTTTCAGATGCAACAGAAACTTTGCGGATTGGTCAATCCGTTCGCGAGATATGGCAGTTTTGAGGTAAGAAACGCTTGAGAAACTCCAAATTTCGCAGTTCTGATGCTCGAAACGAATAACTAGAAACGGTCTAGGGGAAAACTACTCATACCGTTGTAATGGGGCTAGTTTCTACTTTCAGATGCAACAGAAACTTTGCGGATTGGTCAGTCCGTTCGCGAGATATGGCAGTTTTGAAGTAAGAAACGCTTGAGAAACTCCAAATTTTCGCAGTTCTGATGCTCGAAACGAATAACTAGAACGGTCTAGGGGAAAACTACTCATACCGTGTAATGGGGCTAGTTTCTACTTTCAGATGCAACACGAAACTTTCGGATTGGTCAATCCGTTCGCGAGATATGGCAGTTTTGATGTAAGAAACGCTGAGAAACTCCAAATTTTCGCAGTTCTGATGCTCGAAACGAATAACTAGATCGGTCTAGGGGAAAACTACTCATACCGTTGTAATGGGGCTAGTTTCTACTTTCAGATGCAACAGAAACTTTTCGGATTGGTCAATCCGTTCGCGAGATATGGTAGTTTTGAGGTAAGAAACGCTTGAGAAACTCCAAATTTTCGCAGTTTCTGATGCTCGAAACGAATAACTAGAACGGCCTAGGGGAAAACTACTCATACCGTTGTAATGGGCTAGTTTCTACTTTCAGATGCAACAGAAACTTTGCGATTGGTCAATCCGTTCGCGAGATATGGCAGTTTGAGGTAAGAAACGCTTGAGAAACTCCAAATTCTCGCAGTTCTGATGCTCGAAACGAATAACTAGAACGGTCTAGGGGAAAACTACTCATACCGTTGTAATGGGGCTAGATTCTACTTTCCGATGCAACAGAGACTTTCCGGATTGGTCAATCGTTCGCGAGATATGGCAGTTTTGAGGTAGAAACGCTTCAGAAACTCCAAATTTTCGCAGTTCTGATGCTCGGAAACGAATAACTAGAACGGTCTAGGGAAAACTACTCATACCGTTGTACTGGGGCTAGTTTCTACTATCAGATGCAACAGAAACTTTGCGGATTGGTCAATCCGTTCGCGAGATATGGCAGTTTTGAGGTAAGAAACGCTTGAGAAACTCCAAATTTTCGCAGTTTCTGATGCTCGAAACGAATAACTAGAAACGGTCTAGGGGAAAACTACTCATACCGTTGTAATGGGGCTAGTTTCTACTTTCAGATGCAACAGAAACTTGCGGATTGGTCAGTCCGTTCGCGAGATATGGCAGTTTTGAAGTAAGAAACGCTTGAGAAACTCCAAATTTTCGCAGTTCTGATGGCTCGAAACGAATAAACTAGAACGGTCTAGGGGAAAACTACTCATACCGTTGTAATGGGGCTAGTTTCTACTTTCAGATGCAACAGAAACTTTCGGATTGGTCATCCGTTCGCGAGATATGGCAGTTTTGATGTAAGAAACGCTGAGAAACTCCAAATTTTCGCAGTCTGATGCTCGAAACGAATAACTAGAACGGTCTAGGGGAAAACTACTCTACCGTTGTAATGGGGCTAGTTTCTACTTTCAGATGCAACAGAAACTTTTCGGATTGGTCAATCCGTTCGCGAGATATGGGTAGTTTTGATGTAAGAAAACGCTTGAGAAACTCCAAATTTTCGCAGTTCTGATGCTCGAAACGAATAACTAGAACGGCCTAGGGAAAACTACTCATACCGTTGTAATGGGGCTAGTTTCTACTTTCAGATGCAACAGAAACTTTGCGGATTGGTCAATCCGTTCGCGAGATATGGCAGTTTTGAGGTAAGAAACGCTTGAGAAACTCCAAATTCTCGCAGTTCTGATGCTCGAAACGATAACTAGAACGGTCTAGGGAAAACTACTCATACCGTTGTAATGGGGCTAGATTCTACTTTCCGAATGCAACAGAGACTTTCCGGATTGGTCAATCCGTTCGCGAGATATGGCAGTTTGAGGTAAGAAACGCTTCAGAAACTCCAAATTTTCGCAGTTCTGATGCTCGAAACGAATAACTAGAACGGTCTAGGGGAAAACTACTCATACCGTTGTAATGGGGCTAGTTTCTACTTTCAGATGCAACAGAAACTTTGCGGATTGGTCAATCGTTCGCGAGATATGGCAGTTTTGAGGTAAGAAACGCTTGAGAAACTCCAAATTTTCGCAGTTCTGATGCTCGAAACGAATAACTAGAACGGTCTAGGGAAAACTACTCATACCGTTGTAATGGGGCTAGTTTCTACTTTCAGATGCAACAGAAACTTTTGCGGATTGGTCAGTCCGTTCGCGAGATATGGCAGTTTGAAGTAAGAAACGCTTGAGAAACTCCAAATTTTCGCAGTTCTGATGCTCGAAACGAATAACTAGACGGTCTAGGGGAAAACTACTCATACCGTTGTAATGGGCTAGTTTCTACTTTCAGATGCAACAGAAACTTTCGGATTGGTCAATCCGTTCGCGAGATATGGCAGTTTTGGGTAAGAAACGCTTGAGAACTCCAAATTTCGCAGTTCTGATGCTCGAAACGATAACTAGAACGGTCTAGGGGAAACCACTCATACCGTTGTAATGGGGCTAGTTTCTACTTCAGATGCAACAGAAACTTTTCGGACTGGTCAATCCGTTCGCGAGATATGGCAGTTTTGGGGTAAGAAACGCTTGAGAACTCCAAATTTTCGCAGTTCTGATGCTCGAAACGAATAACTAGAACGGCCTAGGGGAAAACTACTCATACCGTTGTAATGGGTTGAGTTTCTACTTTCAGATGCAACAGAAAGTTTGCGATTGGTCAATCCGTTCGCGAGATATGGCAGTTTTGAGGTAAGAAACGCTTGAGAAACTCCAAATTTTCGCAGTTCTGATGCTCGAAACGAATAACTAGAACGGTCTAGGGGAAAACTACTCATACCGTTGTAATGGGGCTAGTTTCTACTTTCAGATGCAACAGAAACTTTTCGGATTGGTCAATCCGTTCGCGAGATATGGTAGTTTTGAGGTAAGAAACGCTTGAGAAACTCCAAATTTTCGCAGTTCTGATGCTCGAAACGAATAACTAGACGGCTAGGGGAAAACTACTCATACCGTTGTAATGGGGCTAGTTTCTACTTTCAGATGCAACAGAAACTTTGCGGATTGGTCAATCGTTCGCGAGATATGGCAGTTTTGAGGTAAGAAACGCTTGAGAAACTCCAAATTCTCGCAGTTCTGATGCTCGAAACGAATAACTAGAACGGTCTAGGGGAAACTACTCATACCGTTGTAATGGGCTAGATTCTACTTCCGATGCAACAGAGACTTTCCGGATTGGTCAATCCGTTCGCGAGATATGGCAGTTTTGAGGTAAGAAACGCTTCAGAAACTCCAAATTTTCGCAGTTCTGATGCTCGAAACGAATAACTAGAACGGTCTAGGGGAAAACTACTCATACCGTTGTAATGGGGCTAGTTTCTACTTTCAGATGCAACAGAAACTTTGCGGATTGGTCAATCCGTTCGCGAGATATGGCAGTTTTGAGGTAAGAAACGCTTGAGAAACTCCAAATTTTCGCAGTTCTGATGCTCGAAACGAATAACTAGAACGGTCTAGGGGAAAACTACTCATACCGTTGTAATGGGGCTAGTTTTACTTTCAGATGCAACAGAAACTTTGCGGATTGGTCAGTCCGTTCGCGAGATATGGCAGTTTTGAAGTAAGAAACGCTTGAGAAACTCCAAATTTTCGCAGTTCTGATGCTCGAAACGAATAACTAGAACGGTCTAGGGGAAAACTACTCATACCGTTGTAATGGGCTAGTTTCTACTTTCAGATGCAACAGAAACTTTCGGATTGGTCAATCCGTTCGCGAGATATGGCAGTTTTGGGGTAAGAAAACGCTTGAGAAACTCCAAATTTTCGCAGTTCTGATGCTCGAAACGAATAACTAGAACGGTCTAGGGGAAACCACTCATACCGTTGTAATGGGGCTAGTTTCTACTTCAGATGCAACAGAAACTTTTCGGACTGGTCAATCCGTTCGCGAGATATGGCAGTTTTGGGGTAAGAAACGCTTGAGAAACTCAAAATTTTCGCAGTTCTGATGCTCGAAACGAAAAAACTAGAACGGCCTAGGGGAAAACTACTCATACCGTTGTAATGGGGCGAGTTTCTACTTTCAGATGCAACAGAAACTTTGCGGATTGGTCAATCCGTTCGCGAGATATGGCAGTTTTTGAGGTAAGAACGCTTGAGAAACTCCAAATTTTCGCAGTTCTGATGCTCGAAACGAATAACTAGAACGGTCTAGGGGAAAACTACTCATACCGTTGTAATGTGGGCTAGTTTCTACTTTCAGATGCAACAGAAACTTTGCGGATTGGTCAATCGTTCGCGAGATATGGCAGTTTTGAGGTAAGAAACGCTTGAGAAACTCCAAATTTTCGCAGTTCTGATGCTCGAAACGAATAACTAGAACGGTCTAGGGGTAAACTACTCATACCGTTGTAATGGGCTAGTTTCTACTTTCAGATGCAACAGAAACTTTGCGGATTGGTCAATCCGTTCGCGAGATATGGCAGTTTTGAGGTAAGAAACGCTTGAGAAACTCCAAATTTTCGCAGTTCTGATGCTCGAAACGAATAACTAGAACGGTCTAGGGGAAAACTACTCAACCGTTGTAATGGGGCTAGTTTCTACTTTCAGATGCAACAGAAACTTTGCGGATTGGTCAATCCGTTCGCGAGATATGGCAGTTTTGAGGTAAGAAACGCTTGAGAAACTCCAAATTTTCGCAGTTCTGATGCTCGAAACGAATAACTAGAACGGTCTAGGGGAAAACTACTCATACCGTTGTAATGGGGCTAGTTTCTACTTTCAGATGCAACAGAAACTTTGCGGATTGGTCAATCCGTTCGCGAGATATGGCAGTTTTGAGGTAAGAAACGCTTGAGAAACTCCAAATTTTCGCAGTTCTGATGCTCGAAACGAATAACTAGAACGGTCTAGGGGAAAACTACTCATACCGTTGTAATGGGGCTAGTTTCTACTTTCAGATGCAACAGAAACTTTGCGGATTGGTCAATCCGTTCGCGAGATATGGCAGTTTTGAGGTAAGAAACGCTTGAGAAACTCCAAATTTTCGCAGTTCTGATGCTCGAAACGAATAACTAGAACGGTCTAGGGGAAAACTACTCAAACCGTTGTAATGGGGCTAGTTTCTACTTTCAGATGCAACAGAAACTTTGCGGATTGGTCAATCCGTTCGCGAGATATGGCAGTTTTGAGGTAAGAAACGCTTGAGAAACTCCAAATTTTCGCAGTTCTGATGCTCGAAACGAATTACTAGAACGGCCTAGGGGAAAACTACTCATACCGTTGTAATGGGGCTAGTTTCTACTTTCAGATGCAACAGAAACTTTCGGATTGGTCAATCCGTTCGCGAGATATGGCAGTTTTGAGGTAAGAAACGCTTGAGAAACTCCAAATTTTCGCAAGATCTGATGCTCGAAACGAATAACTAGAACCGTCTAGGGGAAAACTACTCATACCGTTGTAATGGGGCTAGTTTCTACTTTCAGATGCAACAGAAACTTTGCGGATTGGTCAATCCGTTCGCGAGATATGGCAGTTTTGAGGTAAGAAACGCTTGAGAAAGTCCCAAATTTTCGCTGTTCTGATGCTCGAAACGAATAACTAGAACGGTCTAGGGGAAAACTACTCGTACCGTTGTAATGGGGCTAGATTCTACTTTCAGATGCAACAGAAACTTTGCGGATTGGTCAATCCGTTCGCGAGATATGGCAGTTTTGAGGTAAGAAACGCTTGAGAAACTCCAAATTTTCGCAGTTCTGATGCTCGAAACGAATAACTAGAACGGCCTAGGGGAAAACTACTCATACCGTTGTAATGGGTTGAGTTTCTACTTTCAGATGCAACAGAAAGTTTGCGGATTGGTCAATCCGTTCGCGAGATATGGCAGTTTTGATGTAAGAAACGCTTGAGAAACTCCAAATTTTCGCAGTTCTGATGCTCGAAACGAATAACTAGAACGGTCTAGGGGAAAACTACTCATACCGTTGTAATGGGGCTAGTTTCTACTTTCAGATGCAACAGAAGCTTTGCGGATTGGTCAATCCGTTCGCGAGATATGGCAGTTTTGAGGTAAGAAACGCTTGAGAAACTCCAAATTTTCGCAGTTCTGATGCTCGAAACGAATAACTAGAACGGTCTAGGGGAAAACTACTCATACCGTTGTAAAGGGGCTAGTTTCTACTTTCAGATGCAACAGAAACTTTTCGGATTGGTCAATCCGTTCGCGAGATATGGCTGTTTTGAGGTAAGAAACGCTTGAGAAACTCCAAATTTTCGCAGTTCTGATGCTCGAAACGAATAACTAGAACGGTCTAGGGGAAAACTACTCATACCGTTGTAATGGGGCTAGTTTCTACTTTCAGATGCAACAGAAACTTTGCGGATTGGTCAATCCGTTCGCGAGATATGGCAGTTTTGAGGTAAGAAACGCTTGAGAAACTCCAAATTTTCGCAGTTCTGATGCTCGAAACGAATAACTAGAACGGTCTAGGGGAAAACTACTCATACCGTTGTAATGGGGCTAGTTTCTACTTTCAGATGCAACAGAAACTTTGCGGATTGGTCAATCCGTTCGCGAGATATGGCAGTTTTGAGGTAAGAAACGCTTGAGAAACTCCAAATTTTCGCAGTTCTGATGCTCGAAACGAATAACTAGAACGGTCTAGGGGAAAACTACTCAAACCGTTGTAATGGGGCTAGTTTCTACTTTCAGATGCAACAGAAACTTTGCGGATTGGTCCAATCCGTTCGCGAGATATGGCAGTTTTGAGGTAAGAAACGCTTGAGAAACTCCAAATTTTCGCAGTTCTGATGCTCGAAACGAATTACTAGAACGGCCTAGGGGAAAACTACTCATACCGTTGTAATGGGGCTAGTTTCTACTTTCAGATGCAACAGAAACTTTCGGATTGGTCAATCCGTTCGCGAGATATGGCAGTTTTGAGGTAAGAAACGCTTGAGAAACTCCAAATTTTCGCAGTTCTGATGCTCGAAACGAATAACTAGAACCGTCTAGGGGAAAACTACTCATACCGTTGTAATGGGGCTAGTTTCTACTTTCAGATGCAACAGAAACTTTGCGGATTGGTCAATCCGTTCGCGAGATATGGCAGTTTTGAGGTAAGAAACGCTTGAGAAAGTCCCAAATTTCCGCTGTTCTGATGCTCGAAACGAATAACTAGAACGGTCTAGGGGAAAACTACTCGTACCGTTGTAATGGGGCTAGATTCTACTTTCAGATGCAACAGAAACTTTGCGGATTGGTCAATCCGTTCGCGAGATATGGCAGTTTTGAGGTAAGAAACGCTTGAGAAACTCCAAATTTTCGCAGTTCTGATGCTCGAAACGAATAACTAGAACGGCCTAGGGGAAAACTACTCATACCGTTGTAATGGGTTGAGTTTCTACTTTCAGATGCAACAGAAAGTTTGCGGATTGGTCAATCCGTTCGCGAGATATGGCAGTTTTGATGTAAGAAACGCTTGAGAAACTCCAAATTTTCGCAGTTCTGATGCTCGAAACGAATAACTAGAACGGTCTAGGGGAAAACTACTCATACCGTTGTAATGGGGCTAGTTTCTACTTTCAGATGCAACAGAAACTTTTCGGATTGGTCAATCCGTTCGCGAGATATGGTAGTTTTGAGGTAAGAAACGCTTGAGAAACTCCAAATTTTCGCAGTTCTGATGCTCGAAACGAATAACTAGAACGGCCTAGGGGAAAACTACTCATACCGTTGTAATGGGGCTAGTTTCTACTTTCAGATGCAACAGAAACTTTGCGGATTGGTCAATCCGTTCGCGAGATATGGCAGTTTTGAGGTAAGAAACGCTTGAGAAACTCCAAATTCTCGCAGTTCTGATGCTCGAAACGAATAACTAGAACGGTCTAGGGGAAAACTACTCATACCGTTGTAATGGGGCTAGATTCTACTTTCCGATGCAACAGAGACTTTCCGGATTGGTCAATCCGTTCGCGAGATATGGCAGTTTTGAGGTAAGAAACGCTTCAGAAACTCCAAATTTTCGCAGTTCTGATGCTCGAAACGAATAACTAGAACGGTCTAGGGGAAAACTACTCATACCGTTGTAATGGGGCTAGTTTCTACTTTCAGATGCAACAGAAACTTTGCGGATTGGTCAATCCGTTCGCGAGATATGGCAGTTTTGAGGTAAGAAACGCTTGAGAAACTCCAAATTTTCGCAGTTCTGATGCTCGAAACGAATAACTAGAACGGTCTAGGGGAAAACTACTCATACCGTTGTAATGGGGCTAGTTTCTACTTTCAGATGCAACAGAAACTTTGCGGATTGGTCAGTCCGTTCGCGAGATATGGCAGTTTCGAAGTAAGAAACGCTTGAGAAACTCCAAATTTTCGCAGTTCTGATGCTCGAAACGAATAACTAGAACGGTCTAGGGGAAAACTACTCATACCGTTGTAATGGGGCTAGTTTCTACTTTCAGATGCAACAGAAACTTTCGGATTGGTCAATCCGTTCGCGAGATATGGCAGTTTTGAGGTAAGAAACGCTTGAGAAACTCCAAATTTTCGCAGTTCTGATGCTCGAAACGAATAACTAGAACGGTCTAGGGGAACACTACTCATACCGTTGTAATGGGGCTAGTTTCTACTTTCAGATGCAACAGAAACTTTGCGGATTGGTCAATCCGTTCGCGAGATATGGCAGTTTTGAGGTAAGAAACGCTTGAGAAAGTCCCAAATTTTCGCTGTTCTGATGCTCGAAACGAATAACTAGAACGGTCTAGGGGAAAACTACTCGTACCGTTGTAATGGGGCTAGATTCTACTTTCAGATGCAACAGAAACTTTGCGGATTGGTCAATCCGTTCGCGAGATATGGCAGTTTTGAGGTAAGAAACGCTTGAGAAACTCAAAATTTTCGCAGTTCTGATGCTCGAAACGAATAACTAGAACGGTCTAGCGAAAAACTACTAATACCGTTGTAATGGGGCTAGTTTCTACTTTCAGATGCAACAGAAACTTTGCGGATTGGTCAATCCGTTCGCGAGATATGGCAGTTTTGAGGTAAGAAACGCTTGAGAAACTCCAAATTTTCGCAGTTCTGATGCTAGAAACGAATAACTAGAACGGCCTAGGGGAAAACTACTCATACCGTTGTAATGGGTGGAGTTTCTACTTTCAGATGCAACAGAAAGTTTGCGGATTGGTCAATCCGTTCGCGAGATATGGCACTTTTGATGTAAGAAACGCTTGAGAAACTCCAAATTTTCGCAGTTCTGATGCTCGAAACGAATAACTAGAACGGTCTAGGGGAAAACTACTCATACCGTTGTAATGGGGCTAGTTTCTACTTTCAGATGCAACAGAAACTTTGCGGATTGGTCAATCCGTTCGCGAGATATGGCAGTTTTGAGGTAAGAAACGCTTGAGAAACTCCAAATTTTCGCAGTTCTGATGCTCGAAACGAATAACTAGAACGGTCTAGGGGAAAACTACTCATACCGTTGTAATGGGGCTAGTTTCTACTTTCAGATGCAACAGAAACTTTGCGGATTGGTCAATCCGTTCGCGAGATATGGCAGTTTTGAGGTAAGAAACGCTTGAGAAACTCCAAATTTTCGCAGTTCTGATGCTCGAAACGAATAACTAGATCGGTCTAGGGGAAAACTACTCATACCGTTGTAATGGGGCTAGTTTCTACTTTCAGATGCAACAGAAACTTTGCGGATTGGTCAATCCGTTCGCGAGATATGGCAGTTTTAGGGTATGAAACGCTTGAGAAACTCCAAATTTTCGCAGTTCTGATGCTCGAAACGAATAACTAGAACGGTCTAGGGGAAAACTACTCATACCGTTGTAATGGGGCTAGATTCTACTTTCAGATGCAACAGAAACTTTGCGGATTGGTCGATCCGTTCGCGAGATATGGGAGTTTTGAGGTAAGAAACGCTTGAGAAACTCCAAATTTTCGCAGTTCTGATGCTCGAAACGAATAACTAGAACTGTCTAGGGGAAAACTACTCATACCGTTGTAATGGGGCTAGTTTCTACTTTCAGATGCAACAGAAACTTTGCGGATTGGTCAATCCGTTCGCGAGATATGGCAGTTTTGAGGTAAGAAACGCTTGAGAAACTCCAAATTTTCGCAGTTCTGATGCTCGAAACGAATAACTAGAACGGTCTAGAGGAAAACTACTCATACCGTTGTAATGGGGCTAGTTTCTACTTTCAGATGCAACAGAAACTTTTCGGATTGGTCAATCCGTTCGCGAGATATGGCTGTTTTGAGGTAAGAAACGCTTGAGAAACTCCAAATTTTCGCAGTTCTGATGCTCGAAACGAATAACTAGAACGGCCTAGGGGAAAACTACTCATACCGTTGTAATGGGGCTAGTTTCTACTTTCAGATGCAACAGAAACTTTGCGGATTGGTCAATCCGTTCGCGAGATATGGCAGTTTTGAGGTAAGAAACGCTTGAGAAACTCCAAATTTTCGCAGTTCTGATGCTCGAAACGAATAACTAGAACGGTCTAGGGGAAAACTACTCAAACCGTTGTAATGGGGCTAGTTTCTACTTTCAGATGCAACAGAAACTTTGCGGATTGGTCAATCCGTTCGCGAGATATGGCAGTTTTGAGGTAAGAAACGCTTGAGAAACTCCAAATTTTCGCAGTTCTGATGCTCGAAACGAATAACTAGAACGGCCTAGGGGAAAACTACTCATACCGTTGTAATGGGGCTAGTTTCTACTTTCAGATGCAACAGAAACTTTGCGGATTGGTCAATCCGTTCGCGAGATATGGCACTTTTGAGGTAAGAAACGCTTGAGAAACTCCAAATTTTCGCAGTTCTGATGCTCGAAACGAATAACTAGAACGGTCTAGGGGAAAACTACTCATACCGTTGTAATGGGGCTAGTTTCTACTTTCAGATGCAACAGAAACTTTGCGGATTGGTCAGTCCGATCGCGAGATATGGCAGTTTTGAAGTAAGAAACGCATGAGAAACTCCAAATTTTCGCAGTTCTGATGCTCGAAACGAATAACTAGAACGGTCTAGGGGAAAACTACTCATACCGTTGTAATGGGGCTAGTTTCTACTTTCAGATGCAACAGAAACTTTGCGGATTGGTCAATCCGTTCGCGAGATATGGCAGTTTTGAGGTAAGAAACGCTTGAGAAACTCCAAATTTTCGCAGTTCTGATGCTCGAAACGAATAACTAGAACGGTCTAGGGGAAAACTACTCAAACCGTTGTAATGGGGGCTAGTTTCTACTTTCAGATGCAACAGAAACTTTGCGGATTGGTCAATCCGTTCGCGAGATATGGCAGTTTTGAGGTAACAAACGCTTGAGAAACTCCAAATTTTCGCAGTTCTGATGCTCGAAACGAATAACTAGAACGGTCTAGGGGAAAACTACTCATACCGTTGTAATGGGGGCTAGTTTCTACTTTCAGATGCAACAGAAACTTTGCGGATTGGTCAATCCGTTCGCGAGATATGGCAGTTTTGAGGTAAGAAACGCTTGAGAAACTCCAAATTTTCGCAGTTCTGATGCTCGAAACGAATAACTAGATCGGTCTAGGGGAAAACTACTCATACCGTTGTAATGGGGCTAGTTTCTACTTTCAGATGCAACAGAAACTTTGCGGATTGGTCAATCCGTTCGCGAGATATGGCAGTTTTGAGGTATGAAACGCTTGAGAAACTCCAAATTTTCGCAGTTCTGATGCTCGAAACGAATAACTAGAACGGTCTAGGGGAAAACTACTCATACCGTTGTAATGGGGCTAGTTTCTACTTTCAGATGCAACAGAAACTTTTCGGATTGGTCAATCCGTTCGCGAGATATGGCTGTTTTGAGGTAAGAAACGCTTGAGAAACTCCAAATTTTCGCAGTTCTGATGCTCGAAACGAATTACTAGAACGGCCTAGGGGAAAACTACTCATACCGTTGTAATGGGGCTAGTTTCTACTTTCAGATGCAACAGAAACTTTGCGGATTGGTCAATCCGTTCGCGAGATATGGCAGTTTTGAGGTAAGAAACGCTTGAGAAACTCCAAATTCTCGCAGTTCTGATGCTCGAAACGAATAACTAGAACGGCCTAGGGGAAAACTACTCATACCGTTGTAATGGGGCTAGTTTCTACTTTCAGATGCAACAGAAACTTTGCGGATTGGTCAATCCGTTCGCGAGATATGGCAGTTTTGAGGTAAGAAACGCTTGAGAAACTCCAAATTTTCGCAGTTCTGATGCTCGAAACGAATAACTAGAACGGTCTAGGGGAAAACTACTCATACCGTTGTAATGGGGCTAGTTTCTACTTTCAGATGCAACAGAAACTTTGCGGATTGGTCAGTCCGATCGCGAGATATGGCAGTTTTGAAGTAAGAAACGCATGAGAAACTCCAAATTTTCGCAGTTCTGATGCTCGAAACGAATAACTAGAACTGTCTAGGGGAAAACTACTCATACCGTTGTAATGGGGCTAGTTTCTACTTTCAGATGCAACAGAAACTTTGCGGATTGGTCAATCCGTTCGCGAGATATGGCAGTTTTGAGGTAAGAAACGCTTGAGAAACTCCAAATTTTCGCAGTTCTGATGCTCGAAACGAATAACTAGATCGGTCTAGGGGAAAACTACTCATACCGTTGTAATGGAACTAGTTTCTACTTTCAGATGCAACAGAAACTTTGCGGATTGGTCAATCCGTTCGCGAGATATGGCAGTTTTGATGTATGAAACGCTTGAGAAACTCCAAATTTTCGCAGTTCTGATGCTCGAAACGAATAACTAGAACGGTCTAGGGGAAAACAACTCATACCGTTGTAATGGGGCTAGATTCTACTTTCAGATGCAACAGAAACTTTGCGGATTGGTCAATCCGTTCGCGAGATATGGCAGTTTTGAGGTAAGAAACGCTTGAGAAACTCCAAATTTTCGCAGTTCTGATGCTCGAAACGAATAACTAGACCGGTCTAGGGGAAAACTACTCATACCGTTGTAATGGGGCGAGTTTCTACTTTCAGATGCAACAGAAACTTTGCGGATTGGTAAATCCGTTCGCGAGATATGGCAGTTTTGAGGTAAGAAACGCTTGAGAAACTCCAAATTTTCGCAGTTCTGATGCTCGAAACGAATAACTAGAACGGTCTAGGGGAAAACTACTCATACCGATGTAATGGGGCTAGTTTCTACTTTCAGATGCAACAGAAACTTTGCGGATTTGTCAATCCGTTCGCGAGATATGGCAGTTTTGAGGTAAGAAACGCTTGAGAAACTCCAAATTTTCGCAGTTCTGATGCTCGAAACGAATAACTAGAACGTTCTAGGGGAAAACTACTCATACCGTTGTAATGGGGCTAGTTTCTACTTTCAGATGCAACAGAAACTTTGCGGATTGGTCAATCCGTTCGCGAGATATGACAGTTTTGAGGTAAGAAACGCTTGAGAAACTCCAAATTTTCGCAGTTCTGATGATCGAAACGAATAACTAGAACGGTCTAGGGGAAAACTACTCATACCGTTGTAATGGGGCTAGTTTCTACTTTCAGATGCAACAGAAACTTTGCGGATTGGTCAATCCGTTCGCGAGATATGGCAGTTTTGAGGTAAGAAACGCTTGAGAAACTCCAAATTTTCGCAGTTCTGATGCTCGAAACGAACAACTAGAACGGTCTAGGGGAAAACTACTCATACCGTTGTAATGGGGCTAGTTTCTACTTTCAGATGCAACAGAAACTTTGCGGATTGGTCAATCCGTTCGCGAGATATGGCAGTTTTGAGGTAAGAAACGCTTGAGAAACTCCAAATTTTCGCAGTTCTGATGTTCGAAACGAATAACTAGACCGGTCTAGGGGAAAACTACTCATACCGTTGTAATGGGGCGAGTTTCTACTTTCAGATGCAACAGAAACTTTTCGGATTGGTCAATCCGTTCGCGAGATATGGCTGTTTTGAGGTAAGAAACGCTTGAGAAACTCCAAATTTTCGCAGTTCTGATGCTCGAAACGAATTACTAGAACGGCCTAGGGGAAAACTACTCATACCGTTGTAATGGGGCTAGTTTCTACTTTCAGATGCAACAGAAACTTTGCGGATTGGTCAATCCGTTCGCGAGATATGGCAGTTTTGAGGTAAGAAACGCTTGAGAAACTCCAAATTCTCGCAGTTCTGATGCTCGAAACGAATAACTAGAACGGTCTAGGGGAAAACTACTCATACCGTTGTAATGGGGCTAGATTCTACTTTCAGATGCAACAGAGACTTTCCGGATTGGTCAATCCGTTCGCGAGATATGGCTGTTTTGAGGTAAGAAACGCTTGAGAAACTCCAAATTTTCGCAGTTCTGATGCTCGAAACGAATAACTAGAACGGCCTAGGGGAAAACTACTCATACCGTTGTAATGGGGCTAGTTTCTACTTTCAGATGCAACAGAAACTTTGCGGATTGGTCAATCCGTTCGCGAGATATGGCAGTTTTGAGGTAAGAAACGCTTGAGAAACTCCAAATTTTCGCAGTTCTGATGCTCGAAACGAATAACTAGAACGGTCTAGGAGAAAACTACTCATACCGTTGTAATGGGGCTAGTTTCTACTTTCAGATGCAACAGAAACTTTGCGGATTGGTCAATCCGTTCGCGAGATATGGCAGTTTTGAGGTAAGAAACGCTTGAGAAACTCCAAATTTTCGCAGTTCTGATGCTCGAAACGAATAACTAGAACGGTCTAGGGGAAAACTACTCATACCGTTGTAATGGGGCTAGTTTCTACTTTCAGATGCAACAGAAACTTTGCGGATTGGTCAATCCGTTCGCGAGATATGGCAGTTTTGAGGTAAGAAACGCTTGAGAAACTCCAAATTTTCATAGTTCTGATGTTCGAAACGAATAACTAGACCGGTCTAGGGGAAAACTACTCATACCGTTGTAATGGGGCGAGTTTCTACTTTCAGATGCAACAGAAACTTTGCGGATTGGTCAATCCGTTCGCGAGATATGGCAGTTTTGAGGTAAGAAACGCTTGAGAAACTCCAAATTTTCGCAGTTCTGAGGCTCGAAACGAATAACTAGAACGGCCTAGGGGAAAACTACTCATACCGTTGTAATGGGGCGAGTTACTACTTTCAGATGCAAGAGAAATTTTGCGGATTGGTCGATCCGATCGCGAGATATGGCAGTTTTGGGGTAAGAAACGCTTGAGAAACTCCAAATTTTCGCAGTTCTGATGCTCGAAACGAATAACTAGAACGGTCTAGGGGAAAACTACTCAAACCGTTGTAATGGGGCTAGTTTCTACTTTCAGATGCAACAGAAACTTTGCGGATTGGTCAATCCGTTCGCGAGATATGGCAGTTTTGAGGTAACAAACGCTTGAGAAACTCCAAATTTTCGCAGTTCTGATGCTCGAAACGAATAACTAGAACGGTCTAGGGGAAAACTACTCATACCGTTGTAATGGGGCTAGTTTCTACTTTCAGATGCAACAGAAACTTTGCGGATTGGTCAATCCGTTCGCGAGATATGGCAGTTTTGAGGTAAGAAACGCTTGAGAAACTCCAAATTTTCGCAGTTCTGATGCTCGAAACGAATAACTAGATCGGTCTAGGGGAAAACTACTCATACCGTTGTAATGGGGCTAGTTTCTACTTTCAGATGCAACAGAAACTTTGCGGATTGGTCAATCCGTTCGCGAGATATGGCAGTTTTGAGGTATGAAACGCTTGAGAAACTCCAAATTTTCGCAGTTCTGATGCTCGAAACGAATAACTAGAACGGTCTAGGGGAAAACTACTCATACCGTTGTAATGGGGCTAGTTTCTACTTTCAGATGCAACAGAAACTTTTCGGATTGGTCAATCCGTTCGCGAGATATGGCTGTTTTGAGGTAAGAAACGCTTGAGAAACTCCAAATTTTCGCAGTTCTGATGCTCGAAACGAATTACTAGAACGGCCTAGGGGAAAACTACTCATACCGTTGTAATGGGGCTAGTTTCTACTTTCAGATGCAACAGAAACTTTGCGGATTGGTCAATCCGTTCGCGAGATATGGCAGTTTTGAGGTAAGAAACGCTTGAGAAACTCCAAATTCTCGCAGTTCTGATGCTTGAAACGAATAACTAGAACGGTCTAGGGGAAAACTACTCATACCGTTGTAATGGGGCTAGATTCTACTTTCAGATGCAACAGAGACTTTCCGGATTGGTCAATCCGTTCGCGAGATATGGCTGTTTTGAGGTAAGAAACGCTTGAGAAACTCCAAATTTTCGCAGTTCTGATGCTCGAAACGAATAACTAGAACGGCCTAGGGGAAAACTACTCATACCGTTGTAATGGGGCTAGTTTCTACTTTCAGATGCAACAGAAACTTTGCGGATTGGTCAATCCGTTCGCGAGATATGGCAGTTTTGAGGTAAGAAACGCTTGAGAAACTCCAAATTTTCGCAGTTCTGATGCTCGAAACGAATAACTAGAACGGTCTAGGAGAAAACTACTCATACCGTTGTAATGGGGCTAGTTTCTACTTTCAGATGCAACAGAAACTTTGCGGATTGGTCAGTCCGATCGCGAGATATGGCAGTTTTGAAGTAAGAAACGCATGAGAAACTCCAAATTTTCGCAGTTCTGATGCTCGAAACGAATAACTAGAACGGTCTAGGGGAAAACTACTCATACCGTTCTCATGGGGCTAGTTTCTACTTTCAGATGCAACAGAAACTTTGCGGATTGGTCAATCCGTTCGCGAGATATGGCAGTTTTGAGGTAAGAAACGCTTGAGAAACTCCAAATTTTCGCAGTTCTGATGATCGAAACGAATAACTAGAACGGTCTAGGGGAAAACTACTCATACCGTTGTAATGGGGCTAGTTTCTACTTTCAGATGCAACAGAAACTTTGCGGATTGGTCAATCCGTTCGCGAGATATGGCAGTTTTGAGGTAAGAAACGCTTGAGAAACTCCAAATTTTCGCAGTTCTAATGCTCGAAACGAATAACTAGAACGGTCTAGGGGAAAACTACTCATACCGTTGTAATGGGGCTAGTTTCTACTTTCAGATGCAACAGAAACTTTGCGGATTGGTCAATCCGTTCGCGAGATATGGCAGTTTTGAAGTAAGAAACGCTTGAGAAACTCCAAATTTTCGCAGTTCTGATGCTCGAAACGAATAACTAGACCGGTCTAGGGGAAAACTACTCATACCGTTGTAATGGGGCGAGTTTCTACTTTCAGATGCAACAGAAACTTTGCGGATTGGTAAATCCGTTCGCGAGATATGGCAGTTTTGAGGTAAGAAACGCTTGAGAAACTCCAAATTTTCGCAGTTCTGATGATCGAAACGAATAACTAGAACGGCCTAGGGGATAACTACTTATACCGTTGTAATGGGGCGAGTTTCTACTTTCAGATGCAACAGAAACTTTGCGGATTGGTCAATCCGTTCGCGAGATATGGCAGTTTTGAGGTAAGAAACGCTTGAGAAACTCCAAATTTTCGCAGTTCTGATGCTCGAAACGAATAACTAGAACGGTCTAGGGGAAAACTACTCATACCGTTGTAATGGGGCTAGTTTCTACTTTCAGATGCAACAGAAACTTTGCGGATTGGTCAATCCGTTCGCGAGATATGGCAGTTTTGAGGTAAGAAACGCTTGAGAAACTCCAAATTTTCGCAGTTCTGATGCTCAAAACGAATAACTAGAACGGTCTAGGGGAAAACTACTCATACCGATGTAATGGGGCTAGTTTCTACTTTCAGATGCAACAGAAACTTTGCGGATTGGTCAATCCGTTCGCGAGATATGGCAGTTTGGAGGTAAGAAACGCTTGAGAAACTCCAAATTTTCGCAGTTCTGATGATCGAAACGAATAACTAGAACGGTCTAGGGGAAAACTACTCATACCGTTGTAATGGGGCTAGTTTCTACTTTCAGATGCAACAGAAACTTTGCGGATTGGTCAATCCGTTCGCGAGATATGGCAGTTTTGAGGTAAGAAACGCTTGAGAAACTCCAAATTTTCGCAGTTCTGATGCTCAAAACGAATAACTAGAACGGTCTAGGGGAAAACTACTCATACCGATGTAATGGGGCTAGTTTCTACTTTCAGATGCAACAGAAACTTTGCGGATTGGTCAATCCGTTCGCGAGATATGGCAGTTTTGAGGTAAGAAACGCTTGAGAAACTCCAAATTTTCGCAGTTCTGATGCTCGAAACGAATAACTAGAACGGTCTAGGGGAAAACTACTCATACCGTTGTAATGGGGCTAGTTTCTACTTTCAGATGCAACAGAAACTTTGCGGATTGGTCAATCCGTTCGCGAGATATGGCAGTTTTGAGGTAAGAAACGCTTGAGAAACTCCAAATTTTCGCAGTTCTGATGATCGAAACGAATAACTAGAACGGTCTAGGGGAAAACTACTCATACCGTTGTAATGGGGCTAGTTTCTACTTTCAGATGCAACAGAAACTTTGCGGATTGGTCAATCCGTTCGCGAGATATGGCAGTTTTGAGGTAAGAAACGCTTGAGAAACTCCAAATTTTCGCAGTTCTGATGCTCGAAACGAATAACTAGAACGGTCTAGGGGAAAACTACTCATACCGTTGTAATGGGGCTAGTTTCTACTTTCAGATGCAACAGAAACTTTGCGGATTGGTCAATCCGTTCGCGAGATATGGCAGTTTTGAGGTAAGAAACGCTTGAGAAACTCCAAATTTTCGCAGTTCTGATGATCGAAACGAATAACTAGAACGGTCTAGGGGAAAACTACTCATACCGTTGTAATGGGGCGAGTTTCTACTTTCAGATGCAACAGAAACTTTGCGGATTGGTCAATCCGTTCGCGAGATATGGCAGTTTTGAGGTAAGAAACGCTTGAGAAACTCCAAATTTTCGCAGTTCTGAGGCTCGAAACGAATAACTAGAACGGTCTAGGGGAAAACTACTCATACCGTTGTAATGGGGCTAGTTTCTAATTTCAGATGCAACAGAAACTTTGCGGATTGGTCAATCCGTTCGCGAGATATGGCAGTTTTGAGGTAAGAAACGCTTGAGAAACTCCAAATTTTCGCAGTTCTGATGTTCGAAACGAATAACTAGACCGGTCTAGGGGAAAACTACTCATACCGTTGTAATGGGGCGAGTTTCTACTTTCAGATGCAACAGAAACTTTGCGGATTGGTCAATCCGTTCGCGAGATATGGCAGTTTTGAGGTAAGAAACGCTTGAGAAACTCCAAATTTTCGCAGTTCTGAGGCTCGAAACGAATAACTAGAACGGCCTAGGGGAAAACTACTCATACCGTTGTAATGGGGCGAGTTACTACTTTCAGATGCAAGAGAAATTTTGCGGATTGGTCGATCCGTTCGCGAGATATGGCAGTTTTGGGGTAAGAAACGCTTGAGAAACTCCAAATTTTCGCAGTTCTGATGCTTGAAACGAATAACTAGAACGGCCTAGGGGATAACTACTTATACCGTTGTAATGGGGCGAGTTTCTACTTTCAGATGCAACAGAAACTTTGCGGATTGGTCAATCCGTTCGCGAGATATGGCAGTTTTGAGGTAAGAAACGCTTGAGAAACTCCAAATTTTCGCAGTTCTGATGCTCGAAACGAATAACTAGAACGGTCTAGGGGAAAACTACTCATACCGTTGTAATGGGGCTAGTTTCTACTTTCAGATGCAACAGAAACTTTGCGGATTGGTCAATCCGTTCGCGAGATATGGCAGTTTTGAGGTAAGAAACGCTTGAGAAACTCCAAATTTTCGCAGTTCTGATGCTCAAAACGAATAACTAGAACGGTCTAGGGGAAAACTACTCATACCGATGTAATGGGGCTAGTTTCTACTTTCAGATGCAACAGAAACTTTGCGGATTGGTCAATCCGTTCGCGAGATATGGCAGTTTTGAGGTAAGAAACGCTTGAGAAACTCCAAATTTTCGCAGTTCTGATGATCGAAACGAATAACTAGAACGGTCTAGGGGAAAACTACTCATACCGTTGTAATGGGGCTAGTTTCTACTTTCAGATGCAACAGAAACTTTGCGGATTGGTCAATCCGTTCGCGAGATATGGCAGTTTTGAGGTAAGAAACGCTTGAGAAACTCCAAATTTTCGCAGTTCTGATGCTCAAAACGAATAACTAGAACGGTCTAGGGGAAAACTACTCATACCGATGTAATGGGGCTAGTTTCTACTTTCAGATGCAACAGAAACTTTGCGGATTGGTCAATCCGTTCGCGAGATATGGCAGTTTTGAGGTAAGAAACGCTTGAGAAACTCCAAATTTTCGCAGTTCTGATGCTCGAAACGAATAACTAGAACGGTCTAGGGGAAAACTACTCATACCGTTGTAATGTGGCTAGTTTCTACTTTCAGATGCAACAGAAACTTTGCGGATTGGTCAATCCGTTCGCGAGATATGGCAGTTTTGAGGTAAGAAACGCTTGAGAAACTCCAAATTTTCGCAGTTCTGATGCTCAAAACGAATAACTAGAACGGTCTAGGGGAAAACTACTCATACCGATGTAATGGGGCTAGTTTCTACTTTCAGATGCAACAGAAACTTTGCGGATTGGTCAATCCGTTCGCGAGATATGGCAGTTTGGAGGTAAGAAACGCTTGAGAAACTCCAAATTTTCGCAGTTCTGATGATCGAAACGAATAACTAGAACGGTCTAGGGGAAAACTACTCATACCGTTGTAATGGGGCTAGTTTCTACTTTCAGATGCAACAGAAACTTTGCGGATTGGTCAATCCGTTCGCGAGATATGGCAGTTTTGAGGTAAGAAACGCTTGAGAAACTCCAAATTTTCGCAGTTCTGATGATCGAAACGAATAACTAGAACGGTCTAGGGGAAAACTACTCATACCGTTGTAATGGGGCTAGTTTCTACTTTCAGATGCAACAGAAACTTTGCGGATTGGTCAATCCGTTCGCGAGATATGGCAGTTTTGAGGTAAGAAACGCTTGAGAAACTCCAAATTTTCGCAGTTCTGATGCTCAAAACGAATAACTAGAACGGTCTAGGGGAAAACTACTCATACCGATGTAATGGGGCTAGTTTCTACTTTCAGATGCAACAGAAACTTTGCGGATTGGTCAATCCGTTCGCGAGATATGGCAGTTTTGAGGTAAGAAACGCTTGAGAAACTCCAAATTTTCGCAGTTCTGATGCTCAAAACGAATAACTAGAACGGTCTAGGGGAAAACTACTCATACCGATGTAATGGGGCTAGTTTCTACTTTCAGATGCAACAGAAACTTTGCGGATTGGTCAATCCGTTCGCGAGATATGGCAGTTTGGAGGTAAGAAACGCTTGAGAAACTCCAAATTTTCGCAGTTCTGATGATCGAAACGAATAACTAGAACGGTCTAGGGGAAAACTACTCATACCGTTGTAATGGGGCTAGTTTCTACTTTCAGATGCAACAGAAACTTTGCGGATTGGTCAATCCGTTCGCGAGATATGGCAGTTTTGAGGTAAGAAACGCTTGAGAAACTCCAAATTTTCGCAGTTCTGATGCTCAAAACGAATAACTAGAACGGTCTAGGGGAAAACTACTCATACCGATGTAATGGGGCTAGTTTCTACTTTCAGATGCAACAGAAACTTTGCGGATTGGTCAATCCGTTCGCGAGATATGGCAGTTTTGAGGTAAGAAACGCTTGAGAAACTCCAAATTTTCGCAGTTCTGATGCTCGAAACGAATAACTAGAACGGTCTAGGGGAAAACTACTCATACCGTTGTAATGGGGCTAGTTTCTACTTTCAGATGCAACAGAAACTTTGCGGATTGGTCAATCCGTTCGCGAGATATGGCAGTTTTGAGGTAAGAAACGCTTGAGAAACTCCAAATTTTCGCAGTTCTGATGCTCGAAACGAATAACTAGAACGGTCTAGGGGAAAACTACTCATACTGTTGTAATGGGGCTAGTTTCTACTTTCAGATGCAACAGAAACTTTGCGGATTGGTCAATCCGTTCGCGAGATATGGCAGTTTTGAGGTAAGAAACGCTTGAGAAACTCCAAATTTTCGCAGTTCTGATGCTCGAAACGAATAACTAGAACGGTCTAGGGGAAAACTACTCATACCGTTGTAATGGGGCTAGTTTCTACTTTCAGATGCAACAGAAACTTTGCGGATTGGTCAATCCGTTCGCGAGATATGGCAGTTTTGAGGTAAGAAACGCTTGAGAAACTCCAAATTTTCGCAGTTCTGATGATCGAAACGAATAACTAGAACGGCCTAGGGGATAACTACTTATACCGTTGTAATGGGGCGAGTTTCTACTTTCAGATGCAACAGAAACTTTGCGGATTGGTCAATCCGTTCGCGAGATATGGCAGTTTTGAGGTAAGAAACGCTTGAGAAACTCCAAATTTTCGCAGTTCTGATGCTCGAAACGAATAACTAGAACGGTCTAGGGGAAAACTACTCATACTGTTGTAATGGGGCTAGTTTCTACTTTCAGATGCAACAGAAACTTTGCGGATTGGTCAATCCGTTCGCGAGATATGGCAGTTTTGAGGTAAGAAACGCTTGAGAAACTCCAAATTTTCGCAGTTCTGATGCTCGAAACGAATAACTAGAACGGTCTAGGGGAAAACTACTCATACCGTTGTAATGGGGCTAGTTTCTACTTTCAGATGCAACAGAAACTTTGCGGATTGGTCAATCCGTTCGCGAGATATGGCAGTTTTGAGGTAAGAAACGCTTGAGAAACTCCAAATTTTCGCAGTTCTGATGATCGAAACGAATAACTAGAACGGCCTAGGGGATAACTACTTATACCGTTGTAATGGGGCGAGTTTCTACTTTCAGATGCAACAGAAACTTTGCGGATTGGTCAATCCGTTCGCGAGATATGGCAGTTTTGAGGTAAGAAACGCTTGAGAAACTCCAAATTTTCGCAGTTCTGATGCTCGAAACGAATAACTAGAACGGTCTAGGGGAAAACTACTCATACCGTTGTAATGGGGCGAGTTTCTACTTTCAGATGCAACAGAAACTTTGCGGATTGGTCAATCCGTTCGCGAGATATGGCAGTTTTGAGGTAAGAAACGCTTGAGAAACTCCAAATTTTCGCAGTTCTGAGGCTCGAAACGAATAACTAGAACGGCCTAGGGGAAAACTACTCATACCGTTGTAATGGGGCGAGTTACTACTTTCAGATGCAAGAGAAATTTTGCGGATTGGTCGATCCGTTCGCGAGATATGGCAGTTTTGGTGTAAGAAACGCTTGAGAAACTCCAAATTTTCGCAGTTCTGATGCTCGAAACGAATAACTAGAACGGTCTAGGGGAAAACTACTCATACCGTTGTAATGGGGCTAGTTTCTACTTTCAGATGCAACAGAAACTTTGCGGATTGGTCAATCCGTTCGCGAGATATGGCAGTTTTGAGGTAAGAAACGCTTGAGAAACTCCAAATTTTCGCAGTTCTGATGTTCGAAACGAATAACTAGACCGGTCTAGGGGAAAACTACTCATACCGTTGTAATGGGGCGAGTATCTACTTTCAGATGCAACAGAAACTTTGCGGATTGGTCAATCCGTTCGCGAGATATGGCAGTTTTGAGGTAAGAAACGCTTGAGAAACTCCAAATTTTCGCAGTTCTGAGGCTCGAAACGAATAACTAGAACGGCCTAGGGGAAAACTACTCATACCGTTGTAATGGGGCGAGTTACTACTTTCAGATGCAAGAGAAATTTTGCGGATTGGTCGATCCGTTCGCGAGATATGGCAGTTTTGGGGTAAGAAACGCTTGAGAAACTCCAAATTTTCGCAGTTCTGATGCTCGAAACGAATAACTAGAACGGCCTAGGGGATAACTACTTATACCGTTGTAATGGGGCGAGTTTCTACTTTCAGATGCAACAGAAACTTTGCGGATTGGTCAATCCGTTCGCGAGATATGGCAGTTTTGAGGTAAGAAACGCTTGAGAAACTCCAAATTTTCGCAGTTCTGATGCTCGAAACGAATAACTAGAACGGTCTAGGGGAAAACTACTCATACCGTTGTAATGTGGCTAGTTTCTACTTTCAGATGCAACAGAAACTTTGCGGATTGGTCAATCCGTTCGCGAGATATGGCAGTTTTGAGGTAAGAAACGCTTGAGAAACTCCAAATTTTCGCAGTTCTGATGCTCAAAACGAATAACTAGAACGGTCTAGGGGAAAACTACTCATACCGATGTAATGGGGCTAGTTTCTACTTTCAGATGCAACAGAAACTTTGCGGATTGGTCAATCCGTTCGCGAGATATGGCAGTTTGGAGGTAAGAAACGCTTGAGAAACTCCAAATTTTCGCAGTTCTGATGATCGAAACGAATAACTAGAACGGTCTAGGGGAAAACTACTCATACCGTTGTAATGGGGCTAGTTTCTACTTTCAGATGCAACAGAAACTTTGCGGATTGGTCAATCCGTTCGCGAGATATGGCAGTTTTGAGGTAAGAAACGCTTGAGAAACTCCAAATTTTCGCAGTTCTGATGATCGAAACGAATAACTAGAACGGTCTAGGGGAAAACTACTCATACCGTTGTAATGGGGCTAGTTTCTACTTTCAGATGCAACAGAAACTTTGCGGATTGGTCAATCCGTTCGCGAGATATGGCAGTTTTGAGGTAAGAAACGCTTGAGAAACTCCAAATTTTCGCAGTTCTGATGCTCAAAACGAATAACTAGAACGGTCTAGGGGAAAACTACTCATACCGATGTAATGGGGCTAGTTTCTACTTTCAGATGCAACAGAAACTTTGCGGATTGGTCAATCCGTTCGCGAGATATGGCAGTTTTGAGGTAAGAAACGCTTGAGAAACTCCAAATTTTCGCAGTTCTGATGCTCAAAACGAATAACTAGAACGGTCTAGGGGAAAACTACTCATACCGATGTAATGGGGCTAGTTTCTACTTTCAGATGCAACAGAAACTTTGCGGATTGGTCAATCCGTTCGCGAGATATGGCAGTTTGGAGGTAAGAAACGCTTGAGAAACTCCAAATTTTCGCAGTTCTGATGATCGAAACGAATAACTAGAACGGTCTAGGGGAAAACTACTCATACCGTTGTAATGGGGCTAGTTTCTACTTTCAGATGCAACAGAAACTTTGCGGATTGGTCAATCCGTTCGCGAGATATGGCAGTTTTGAGGTAAGAAACGCTTGAGAAACTCCAAATTTTCGCAGTTCTGATGCTCAAAACGAATAACTAGAACGGTCTAGGGGAAAACTACTCATACCGATGTAATGGGGCTAGTTTCTACTTTCAGATGCAACAGAAACTTTGCGGATTGGTCAATCCGTTCGCGAGATATGGCAGTTTTGAGGTAAGAAACGCTTGAGAAACTCCAAATTTTCGCAGTTCTGATGCTCGAAACGAATAACTAGAACGGTCTAGGGGAAAACTACTCATACCGTTGTAATGGGGCTAGTTTCTACTTTCAGATGCAACAGAAACTTTGCGGATTGGTCAATCCGTTCGCGAGATATGGCAGTTTTGAGGTAAGAAACGCTTGAGAAACTCCAAATTTTCGCAGTTCTGATGCTCGAAACGAATAACTAGAACGGTCTAGGGGAAAACTACTCATACTGTTGTAATGGGGCTAGTTTCTACTTTCAGATGCAACAGAAACTTTGCGGATTGGTCAATCCGTTCGCGAGATATGGCAGTTTTGAGGTAAGAAACGCTTGAGAAACTCCAAATTTTCGCAGTTCTGATGCTCGAAACGAATAACTAGAACGGTCTAGGGGAAAACTACTCATACCGTTGTAATGGGGCTAGTTTCTACTTTCAGATGCAACAGAAACTTTGCGGATTGGTCAATCCGTTCGCGAGATATGGCAGTTTTGAGGTAAGAAACGCTTGAGAAACTCCAAATTTTCGCAGTTCTGATGATCGAAACGAATAACTAGAACGGCCTAGGGGATAACTACTTATACCGTTGTAATGGGGCGAGTTTCTACTTTCAGATGCAACAGAAACTTTGCGGATTGGTCAATCCGTTCGCGAGATATGGCAGTTTTGAGGTAAGAAACGCTTGAGAAACTCCAAATTTTCGCAGTTCTGATGCTCGAAACGAATAACTAGAACGGTCTAGGGGAAAACTACTCATACCGTTGTAATGGGGCGAGTTTCTACTTTCAGATGCAACAGAAACTTTGCGGATTGGTCAATCCGTTCGCGAGATATGGCAGTTTTGAGGTAAGAAACGCTTGAGAAACTCCAAATTTTCGCAGTTCTGAGGCTCGAAACGAATAACTAGAACGGCCTAGGGGAAAACTACTCATACCGTTGTAATGGGGCGAGTTACTACTTTCAGATGCAAGAGAAATTTTGCGGATTGGTCGATCCGTTCGCGAGATATGGCAGTTTTGGTGTAAGAAACGCTTGAGAAACTCCAAATTTTCGCAGTTCTGATGCTCGAAACGAATAACTAGAACGGTCTAGGGGAAAACTACTCATACCGTTGTAATGGGGCTAGTTTCTACTTTCAGATGCAACAGAAACTTTGCGGATTGGTCAATCCGTTCGCGAGATATGGCAGTTTTGAGGTAAGAAACGCTTGAGAAACTCCAAATTTTCGCAGTTCTGATGTTCGAAACGAATAACTAGACCGGTCTAGGGGAAAACTACTCATACCGTTGTAATGGGCTAGTTTCTACTTTCAGATGCAACAGAAACTTTGCGGATTGGTCAATCCGTTCGCGAGATATGGCAGTTTTGAGGTAAGAAACGCTTGAGAAACTCCAAATTTTCGCAGTTCTGATGATCGAAACGAATAACTAGAACGGTCTAGGGGAAAACTACTCATACCGTTGTAATGGGGCTAGTTTCTACTTTCAGATGCAACAGAAACTTTGCGGATTGGTCAATCCGTTCGCGAGATATGGCAGTTTTGAGGTAAGAAACGCTTGAGAAACTCCAAATTTTCGCAGTTCTGATGCTCAAAACGAATAACTAGAACGGTCTAGGGGAAAACTACTCATACCGATGTAATGGGGCTAGTTTCTACTTTCAGATGCAACAGAAACTTTGCGGATTGGTCAATCCGTTCGCGAGATATGGCAGTTTTGAGGTAAGAAACGCTTGAGAAACTCCAAATTTTCGCAGTTCTGATGCTCAAAACGAATAACTAGAACGGTCTAGGGGAAAACTACTCATACCGATGTAATGGGGCTAGTTTCTACTTTCAGATGCAACAGAAACTTTGCGGATTGGTCAATCCGTTCGCGAGATATGGCAGTTTGGAGGTAAGAAACGCTTGAGAAACTCCAAATTTTCGCAGTTCTGATGATCGAAACGAATAACTAGAACGGTCTAGGGGAAAACTACTCATACCGTTGTAATGGGGCTAGTTTCTACTTTCAGATGCAACAGAAACTTTGCGGATTGGTCAATCCGTTCGCGAGATATGGCAGTTTTGAGGTAAGAAACGCTTGAGAAACTCCAAATTTTCGCAGTTCTGATGCTCAAAACGAATAACTAGAACGGTCTAGGGAAAACTACTCATACCGATGTAATGGGGCTAGTTTCTACTTTCAGATGCAACAGAAACTTTGCGGATTGGTCAATCCGTTCGCGAGATATGGCAGTTTTGAGGTAAGAAACGCTTGAGAAACTCCAAATTTTCGCAGTTCTGATGCTCGAAACGAATAACTAGAACGGTCTAGGGGAAAACTACTCATACCGTTGTAATGGGGCTAGTTTCTACTTTCAGATGCAACAGAAACTTTGCGGATTGGTCAATCCGTTCGCGAGATATGGCAGTTTTGAGGTAAGAAACGCTTGAGAAACTCCAAATTTTCGCAGTTCTGATGCTCGAAACGAATAACTAGAACGGTCTAGGGGAAAACTACTCATACTGTTGTAATGGGGCTAGTTTCTACTTTCAGATGCAACAGAAACTTTGCGGATTGGTCAATCCGTTCGCGAGATATGGCAGTTTTGAGGTAAGAAACGCTTGAGAAACTCCAAATTTTCGCAGTTCTGATGCTCGAAACGAATAACTAGAACGGTCTAGGGGAAAACTACTCATACCGTTGTAATGGGGCTAGTTTCTACTTTCAGATGCAACAGAAACTTTGCGGATTGGTCAATCCGTTCGCGAGATATGGCAGTTTTGAGGTAAGA
>NW_027480234.1:0-29559 GCF_051014685.1 Ptiloglossa arizonensis | reverse complement strand
CTTTATACGTTATACGTTATACGTTATACGTTATACGTTATACGTTATACGTTATACGTTATACGTTATACGTTAAGTACGTTATACGTTATACGTTATACGTTATACGTTATACGTTATACGTTATACGTTATACGTTATACGTTATACGTATATACGTTATACGTTATACGTTATACGTTATACGTTATACGTTATACGTTATACGTTATACGTTATACGTTATACGTTATACGTTATACGTTATACGTTATACGTTATACGTTATACGTTATACGTTATACGTTATACGTTATACGTTATACGTTATACGTTATACGTTATACGTTATACGTTATACGTTATACGTTATACGTTATACGTTATACGTTATACGTTATACGTTATACGTTATACGTTATACGTTATACGTTATACGTTATACGTTATACGTTATACGTTATACGTTATACGTTATACGTTATACGTTATACGTTATACGTTATACGTTATACGTTATACGTTATACGTTATACGTTATACGTTATACGTTATACGTATACGTTATACGTTATACGTTATACGTTATACGTTATACGTTATACGTTATACGTTATACGTTATACGTTATACGTTATACGTTATACGTTATACGTTATACGTTATACGTTATACGTTATACGTTATACGTTATACGTTATACGTTATACGTTATACGTTATACGTTATACGTTATACGTTAAACGTTATACGTTATACGTTATACGTTATACGTTATACGTTAAACGTTATACGTTATACGTTATACGTTATACGTTATACGTTATACGTTATTACGTTATACGTTATACGTTATACGTTATACGTATTACGTTATACGTTATACGTTATACGTTATACGTTATACGTTATACGTTATACGTTATACGTTATACGTTATACTTTAAACGTTATACGTTATACGTTATACGTTATACGTTATACGTTATACGTTATACGTTATACGTTATACGTTATACGTTATTTGTTATAGGTTATACGTTATATGTTATACGTTATACGTTATACGTTATACGTTATACGTTATACGTTATACGTTATACGTTATACGTTATACGTTATACGTTATACGTTATACGTTATACGTTATACGTTATACGTTATACGTTATTTGTTATAGGTTATACGTTATACGTTATACGTTATACGTTATACGTTATACGTTATACGTTATACGTTATACGTTATACGTTATACGTTATACGTTATACGTTATACGTTATACGTTATACGTTATACGTTATACGTTATACGTTATACGTTATACGTTATACGTTATACGTTATACGTTATACGTTATACGTTATACGTTATACGTTATACGTTATACGTTATACGTTATACGTTATACGTTATACGTTATACGTTATACGTTATACGTTATACGTTATACGTTATACTTTATACGATATACGTTATACGTTATACTTTATACGATATACGTTCTACGTTATACGTTATACGTTATACGTTATACGTTATACGTTATACGTTATACGTTATACGTTATACGTTATACGTTATACGTTATACGTTATACGTCATACGTTATACGTTATACGTTATACGTTATACGTTATACGTTATACGTTATACGTTATACGTTATACGTTATACGTTATACGTTATACGTCATACGTCATACGTTATACGTTATACGTTATACGTTATTTGTTATAGGTTATACATTATACGTTATACGTTATACGTTATACGTTATACGTTATACGTTATACGTTATACGTTATACGTTATACGTTATACGTTATACGTTATACGTTATACGTTATACGTTATACGTTATACGTTATACGTTATACGTTATACGTTATACGTTATACGTTATACGTTATACGTTATACGTGTTACGTTATACGTTATACGTTATGCGTTATACGTTATACGTTATACGTTATACTTTAAACGTTATCCGTTATACGTTATACGTTATACGTTATACGTTATACGTTATACGTTATACGTTATACGTTATACGTTATACGTTATACGTTATACGTTATACGTTATACGTTATACGTTATACGTTATATGTTATACGTTATACGTTATACGTTATACGTTATTTGTTATAGGTTATACGTTATACGTTATACGTTATACGTTATACGTTATACGTTATACGTTATACGTTATACGTTATACGTTATACGTTATACGTTATACGTTATACTTTATACGGTATACGCTATACGTTATACGTTATACGTTATACGTCACACGTTATACGTTATACTTTATTCGATATACGTTATACGTTAAACGTTATACGTTATACGTTGCACGTTATACTTTATACGTTATACGTTATACGTTATACGTTATACGTTATACGTTATACGTTATACGTTATACGTTATACGTTATACGTTATACGTTATACGTTATACGTTATACGTTATACGTTATAGGTTATACGTTATACGTTATACGTTATACGTTATACGTTATACGTTATACGTTATACGTTATACGTTATACGTTATACGTTATACGTTATACGTTATACGTTATACGTTATACGTTATACGTTATACGTAATACGTTATACGTTATACGTTATACGTTATACGTTATACGTTATACGTTATACGTTATACGTTATACGTTATACGTTATACGTTATACGTTATACGTTATACGTTATACGTTATACGTTATACGATATACGTTATTTGTTATAGGTTATACGTTTTACGTTATACGTTATACGTTATACGATATACGTTATACGTTATACGTTATACGTATTACGTTATACGTTATACGTTATACGTTATACGTTATACGTTATTAGTTATACGTTATACGTTATACGTTATACGTTATACGTTATGCGTCATACGTTATACGTTATACGTTATACGTTAGACGTTATACGTTATACGTATTACGTTATACGTTATACGTTATACGTTATACGTTATACGTTATACGTTATACGTTATACGATATACGTTGCACGTTATACGTTATACGTTATACGTTATACGTTATACGTTATACGTTATACGTTATACGTTATACGTTATACGTTATACGGCATAAGTTCTAGGATATGCGTTATACATTATATGTTATACGTTATACGTTATACGTTATACGTTATACGTTATACGTTATACGTTATACATTATACGTTATACGTTATACGTTATACGTTATACGTTATACGTTATACGTTATACGTTATACGTTATACGTTATACGTTATACGTTATACGTTAGACGTTATACGTTATACGTTATACGTTATACGGTATACGTTATACGTTATACGTTATACGTTATACGTTATACGTTATACGTTATACGTTATACGTTATACGTTATACGTTATACGTTATACGTTATACGTTATACGTTACACGTTATACGTTATACGTTATACGTTATACGTTAAAAGTTATACGTTATACGTTATACATTATACGTTAAAAGTTATACGTTATACGTTATACGTTATACATTATACGTTATACGGCATAAGTTCTAGGATATGCGTTATACATTATATGTTATACGTTATACGTTATACGTTATACGTTATACGTTATACGTTATACGTTATACATTATACGTTATACGTTATACGTTATACGTTATACGTTATACGTTATACGTTATACGTTATACGTTATACGTTATACGTTATACGTTATACGTTATACGTTATACGTTATACGTTATACGTTATACGTTATACGGTATACGTTATACGTTATACGTATTACGTTATACGTTATACGTTATACGTTATACGTTATACGTTATACGTTATACGTTATACTTTAAACGTTATACGTTATACGTTATACGTTATACGTTATACGTTATACGTTATACGTTATACGTTATACGTTATTTGTTATAGGTTATACGTTATATGTTATACGTTATACGTTATACGTTATACGTTATACGTTATACGTTATACGTTATACGTTATACGTTATACGTTATACGTTATACGTTATACGTTATACGTTATACGTTATACGTTATACGTTATACGTTATACGTTATACGTTATACGTTATACGTTATACGTTATACGTTATACGTTATACGTTATACGTTATACGTTATACGTTATACGTTATACGTTATACGTTATACGTTATACGTATTACGTTATACGTTATACGTTATACGTTATACGTTATACGTTATACGTTATACTTTAAACGTTATACGTTATACGTTATACGTTATACGTTATACGTTATACGTTATACGTTATACGTTATACGTTATACGTTATACGTTATACGTTATACGTTATACGTTATACGTTATACGTTATACGTTATACGTTATACGTTATACGTTATTTGTTATAGGTTATACGTTATACGTTATACGTTATACGTTATACGTTATACGTTATACGTTATACGTTATACGTTATACGTTATACGTTATACGTTATACGTTATACGTTATACGTTATACGTTATACGTTATACGTTATACGTTATACGTTATACGTTATACGTTATACGTTATACGTTATACGTTATACGTTATACGTTATACGTTATACGTTATACGTTATACGTTATACGTTATACGTTATACGTTATACGTATTACGTTATACGTTATACGTTATACGTTATACGTTATACGTTATACGTTATACGTTATACGTTATACGTTATACGTTATACGTTATACGTTATACGTTATACTTTATACGTTATACGTTATACGTTATACGTTATACGTTATACGTTATACTTTATACGTTATACGTTATACGTTATACGTTATACGTTATACGTTATTTGTTATAGGTTATACGTTATACGTTATACGTTATACGTTTTACGTTATACGTTATACGTTATACGTTATACGTTACACGTTATACTTTATACGGTATACGCTATACGTTATACGTTATACGTTATACGTCACACGTTATACGTTATACTTTATACGATATACGTTATACGTTAAACGTTATACGTTATACGTTGCACGTTATACGTTATACGTTATACGTTATACGTTATACGTTATACGTTATACGTTATACGTTATACGTTATACGTTATACGTTATACGTTATACGTATTACGTTATACGTTATACGTTATACGTTATACGTTATACGTTATACGTTATACGTTATACGTTATACGTTGCACGTTATACGTTATACGTTATACGTTATACGTTATACGTTATACGTTATACGTTATACGTTATACGTTATACGTTATACGTTATACGTTATACGTTATACGTTATGCGTTATACGTTATACGTTATACGTTATACGTTAGACGTTATACGTTATACGTATTACGTTATACGTTATACGTTATACGTTATACGTTATACGTTATACGTTATACGTTATACGTTATACGTTATACGTTATACGTTACACGTTATACGTTATACGTTATACGTTATACGTTAAAAGTTATACGTTATACGTTATACATTATACGTTATACGGCATAAGTTCTAGGATATGCGTTATACATTATATGTTATACGTTATACGTTATACGTTATACGTTATACGTTATACGTTATACGTTATACATTATACGTTATACGTTATACGTTATACGTTATACGTTATACGTTATACGTTATACGTTATACGTTATACGTTATACGTTATACGTTATACGTTATACGTTATACTTTATACGATATACGTTATACGTTATACTTTATACGATATACGTTCTACGTTATACGTTATACGTTATACGTTATACGTTATACGTTATACGTTATACGTTATACGTTATACGTTATACGTTATACGTTATACGTTATACGTTAGACGTTATACGTTATACGTATTACGTTATACGTTATACGTTATACGTTATACGTTATACGTTATACGTTATACGTTATACGTTATACGTATTACGTTATACGTTATACGTTATACGTTATACGTTATACGTTATACGTTATACGTTATACGTTATACGTTATACGTTATACGTTATACGTTATACGTTATACGTTATACGTTATACGTTATACGTTATACGTTATACGTTATACGTAATACGTTATACGTTATACGTTATACGTTATACGTTATACTTTATACGATATACGTTATACGTTATACTTTATACGATATACGTTCTACGTTATACGTTATACGTTATACGTTATACGTTATACGTTATACGTTATACGTTAGACGATATACGTTATACGTTATACGTTACACGTTATACGTTTTACGTTATACGTTATACGTTATACGTTACACGTTATACGTTATACGTTATACGTTATACGTTAAAAGTTATACGTTATACGTTATACATTATACGTTATACGGCATAAGTTCTAGGATATGCGTTATACATTATATGTTATACGTTATACGTTATACGTTATACGTTATACGTTATACGTTATACGTTATACATTATACGTTATACGTTATACGTTATACGTTATACGTTATACGTTATACGTTATACGTTATACGTTATACGTTATACGTTATACGTTAGACGTTATACGTTATACGTATTACGTTATACGTTATACGTTATACGTTATACGTTATACGTTATACGTTATACGTTATACGTTATTCGTTGCACGTTATACGTTATACGTTATACGTTATACGTTATACGTTATACGTTATACGTTATACGTTATACGTTATACGTTATATGTTATACGTTATACGTTATACGTTATACGTTATACGTTATACGTTATACGTTATACGTTATACGGTATACGTTATACGTTATACGTTATACGTTATACGTTATACGTTATACGTTATACGTTATACGTTATACGTTATACGTTATACGTTATACGTTATACGTTATACGTTATACGTTATACGTTATACGTTATACGTTATACGATATACGTTATACGTTATACGTTATACGTTATACATTATACGTTATACGTTATACGTTATACGGTATACGTTATACGTTATACGTTATACGTTATACGTTATTTGTTATAGTTTATACGTTATACGTTATACGTTATACGTTATTTGTTATAGTTTATACGTTATACGTTATACGTTATACGTTATACGTTATACGTTATACGTTATACGTTATACGTTGTACGTTATACTTTATGCGGTATACGCTATACGTTATACGTTATATGTTATACGTCACACGTTATACGTTATACTTTATACGATATACGTTATACGTTAAACGTTATACGTTATACGTTATACGTTATACGTTATACGTTATACGTTATACGTTATACGTTATACGTTATACGTTATACGTTATACGCTATACGTTATACGTTTTACGTTATACGTTATACGTTATACGTTATACGTTATACGTTATACGTTATACGTTATACGTTATACGTTATACGTTATACGTTATACGTTATACGTTATACGTTATACGTTATACGTTATACGTTATACGTTATACGTTATACGTTATACGTTATACGTTATACGTTATACGTTATACGTTATACGTTATACGTTATACGTTATACGTTATACGTTATACGTTATACGTTATACGTTATACGTTATACGTTATACGTTATACGTTATACGTTATACGTTATACGTTATACGTTATACGTTATACGTTATACGTTATACTTTATACGATATACGTTATACGTTATACTTTATACGATATACGTTCTACGTTATACGTTATACGTTATACGTTATACGTTATACGTTATACGTTATACGTTAGACGATATACGTTATACGTTATACGTTACACGTTATACGTTTTACGTTATACGTTATACGTTATACGTTACACGTTATACGTTATACGTTATACGTTATACGTTAAAAGTTATACGTTATACGTTATACATTATACGTTATACGGCATAAGTTCTAGGATATGCGTTATACATTATATGTTATACGTTATACGTTATTCGTTATACGTTATACGTTATACGTTATACGTTATACGTTATACATTATACGTTATACGTTATACGTTATACGTTATACATTATACGTTATACGGCATAAGTTCTAGGATATGCGTTATACATTATATGTTATACGTTATACGTTATTCGTTATACGTTATACGTTATACGTTATACGTTATACGTTATACGTTATACGTTATACGTTATACGTTATACGTTATACGTTATACGTTATACGTTATACGTTATACGTTATACGTTATACGTTATACGTTATACGTTATACGTTATACTTTATACGATATACGTTATACGTTATACTTTATACGATATACGTTCTACGTTATACGTTATACGTTATACGTTATACTTTATACGATATACGTTATACGTTATACTTTATACGATATACGTTCTACGTTCTACGTTATACGTTATACGTTATACGTTATACGTTATACGTTATACGTTATACGTTATACGTTATACGTTATACGTTATACGTTATACGTTATACGTTATACCTTATACGTTATACGTTATTTGTTATAGGTTATACATTATACGTTATACGTTATACGTTATACGTTATACGTTATACGTTATACGTTATACGTTATACGTTATACGTTATACGTTATACGTTATACGTTATACGTTATACGTTATACGTTATACGTTATACGTTATACGTTATACGTTATACGTTATACGTTATACGTTATACGTTATACGTTATACGTTATACGTTATACGTTATACGTTATACGTTATACGTTATACGTTATACGTTATACGTTATACGTTATACGTTATACGTTATACGTTATACGTTATACGTTATACGTTATACGTTATACGTTATACGTTATACGTTATACGTTATACGTTATACGTTATACGTTATACGTTATACGTTATACGTTATACGTTATACGTTATACGTTATACGTTATACGTTATACGTTATACGGTATACGTTATACTTTATACGTTATACGTTATACGTTATACGTTATACGTTATACGTTATACGTTATACGTTATACGTTATACGTTATACGTTATACGTTATACGTTATACGTTATACGTTATACGTTATACGTTATACGTTATACGTTATACGTTATACGTTATACGTTATACGTTATACGTTATACGTTATACGTTATACGTTATACGTTATACGTTATACGTTATACGTTATACGTTATACGTTATACGTTATACGTTATACGTTATACGTTATACGTTATACGTTATACGTTATACGTTATACGTTATACGTTATACGTTATACGTTATACGTTATACGTTATACGTTATACGTTATACGTTATACGGTATACGTTATACTTTATACGTTATACGTTATACGTTATAAGTTATTCGTTATACCTTATACGTTATACGATATATGTTATACGTTATACGTTATACGTTATACGTTATACGTTATACGTTATACGTTATACGTTATACGTTATACGTTATACGTTATACGTTATACGTTGCACGTTATACGTTATACGTTATACGTTATACGTTATACGTTATAGGTTAAACGTTATACGTTATACGTCATACGTTATACGTTATACGTTATACGTTATACGTTATACGTTATACGTTATACTTTGTACGTTATACGTTATACGTTATACGTTATACGTTATACGTTATACGTTATACGTTATACGTTATACGTTATACGTTATACGTTATACGTTATACGTTATACGTTATACGTTATACGTTATACGTTATACGTTATACGTTATACGTTATACGTTATACGTTATACGTTATACGTTATACGTTATACGTTATACGTTATACGTTATACGTTATACGTTATACGTTATTTGTTATAGGTTATACGTTATACGTTATACATTATACGTTATACGTTATACGTTATACGTTATACGTTATACGTTATACATTATACGTTATACGTTATACGTTATACGTTGTACGTTAGACGTTATACGTTATACGTTATACGTTATACGGTATACGTTATACGTTATACGTTATACGTTATACGTTATACGTTATACGTTATACGTTATACGTTATACGTTATACGTTATACGTTATACGTTATACGTTACACGTTATACGTTATACGTTATACGTTATACGTTAAAAGTTATACGTTATACGTTATACATTATACGTTATACGGCATAAGTTCTAGGATATGCGTTATACATTATATGTTATACGTTATACGTTATACGTTATACGTTATACGTTATACGTTATACGTTATACATTATACGTTATACGTTATACGTTATACGTTATACGTTATACGTTATACGTTATACGTTATACGTTATACGTTATACGTTATACGTTAGACGTTATACGTTATACGTATTACGTTATACGTTATACGTTATACGTTATACGTTATACGTTATACGTTATACGTTATACGTTATACGTTGCACGTTATACGTTATACGTTATACGTTATACGTTATACGTTATACGTTATACGTTATACGTTATACGTTATACGTTATATGTTATACGTTATACGTTATACGTTATACGTTATACGTTATACGTTATACGTTATACGTTATACGGTATACGTTATACGTTATACGTTATACGTTATACGTTATACGTTATACGTTATACGTTATACGTTATACGTTGTACGTTATACTTTATGCGGTATACGCTATACGTTATACGTTATATGTTATACGTCACACGTTATACGTTATACTTTATACGATATACGTTATACGTTAAACGTTATACGTTATACGTTATACGTTATACGTTATACGTTATACGTTATACGTTATACGTTATACGTTATACGTTATACGTTATACGCTATACGTTATACGTTTTACGTTATACGTTATACGTTATACGTTATACGTTATACGTTATACGTTATACGTTATACGTTATACGTTATACGTTATACGTTATACGTTATACGTTATACGTTATACGTTATACGTTATACGTTATACGTTATACGTTATACGTTATACGTTATACGTTATACGTTATACGTTATACGTTATACGTTATACGTTATACGTTATACGTTATACGTTATACGTTATACGTTATACGTTATACGTTATACGTTATACGTTATACGTTATACGTTATACGTTATACGTTATACGTTATACGTTATACGTTATACGTTATACGTTATACGTTATACGTTATACGTTATACGTTATACGTTATTTGTTATAGGTTATACGTTATACGTTATACGTTATACGTTATACGTTATACGTTATACGTTATACGTTATACGTTATACGTTATACGTTATACGTTATACGCTATACGTTATACGTTTTACGTTATACGTTATACGTTATACGTTATACGTTATACGTTATACGTTATACGTTATACGTTATACGTTATACGTTATACGTTATACGTTATACGTTATTTGTTATAGTTTATACGTTATACGTTATACGTTATACGTTATTTGTTATAGTTTATACGTTATACGTTATACGTTATACGTTATACGTTATACGTTATACGTTATACGTTATACGTTGTACGTTATACTTTATACGGTATACGCTATACGTTATACGTTATACGTTATACGTCACACGTTATACGTTATACTTTATACGATATACGTTATTCGTTAAACGTTATACGTTATACGTTATACGTTATACGTTATACGTTATACGTTATGCGTTATACGTTATACGTTATACGTTATACGTTATACGCTATACGTTATACGTTTTACGTTATACGTTATACGTTATACGTTATACGTTATACGTTATACGTTATACGTTATACGTTATACGTTATACGTTATACGTTATACGTTATACGTTATACGTTATACGTTATACGTTATACGTTATACGTTATACGTTATACGTTATACGTTATACGTTATACGTTATACGTTATACGTTATACGTTATACGTTATACGTTATACGTTATTTGTTATAGGTTATACGTTATACATTATACATTATACGTTATACGTTATACGTTATACGTTATACGTTATACGTTATACGTTATACGTTATACGTTATACGTTATACGTTGTACGTTAGACGTTATACGTTATACGTTATACGTTATACGGTATACGTTATACGTTATACGTTATACGTTATACGTTATACGTTATACGTTATACGTTATACGTTATACGTTATACGTTATACGTTATACGTTATACGTTACACGTTATACGTTATACGTTATACGTTATACGTTAAAAGTTATACGTTATACGTTATACATTATACGTTATACGGCATAAGTTCTAGGATATGCGTTATACATTATATGTTATACGTTATACGTTATACGTTATACGTTATACGTTATACGTTATTTGTTATAGGTTATACGTTATACGTTATACATTATACGTTATACGTTATACGTTATACGTTATACGTTATACGTTATACGTTATACGTTATACGTTATACGTTATACGTTGTACGTTAGACGTTATACGTTATACGTTATACGTTATACGGTATACGTTATACGTTATACGTTATACGTTATACGTTATACGTTATACGTTATACGTTATACGTTATACGTTATACGTATTACGTTATACGTTATACGTTATACGTTATACGTTATACGTTATACGTTATACGTTATACGTTATACGTTGCACGTTATACGTTATACGTTATACGTTATACGTTATACGTTATACGTTATACGTTATACGTTATACGTTATACGTTATACGTTATACGTTATTTGTTATAGGTTATACGTTATACGTTATACATTATACGTTATACGTTATACGTTATACGTTATACGTTATACGTTATACGTTATACGTTATACGTTATACGTTATACGTTGTACGTTAGACGTTATACGTTATACGTTATACGTTATACGGTATACGTTATACGTTATACGTTATACGTTATACGTTATACGTTATACGTTATACGTTATACGTTATACGTTATACGTTATACGTTATACGTTATACGTTACACGTTATACGTTATACGTTATACGTTATACGTTAAAAGTTATACGTTATACGTTATACATTATACGTTATACGGCATAAGTTCTAGGATATGCGTTATACATTATATGTTATACGTTATACGTTATACGTTATACGTTATACGTTATACGTTATACGTTATACATTATACGTTATACGTTATACGTTATACGTTATACGTTATACGTTATACGTTATACGTTATACGTTATACGTTATACGTTATACGTTAGACGTTATACGTTATACGTTATACGTTATACGTTATTTGTTATAGTTTATACGTTATACGTTATACGTTATACGTTATACGTTATTTGTTATAGTTTATACGTTATACGTTATACGTTATACGTTATACGTTATACGTTATACGTTATACGTTATACGTTGTACGTTATACTTTATGCGGTATACGCTATACGTTATACGTTATATGTTATACGTCACACGTTATACGTTATACTTTATACGATATACGTTATACGTTAAACGTTATACGTTATACGTTATACGTTATACGTTATACGTTATACGTTATACGTTATACGTTATACGTTATACGTTATACGTTATACGCTATACGTTATACGTTTTACGTTATACGTTATACGTTATACGTTATACGTTATACGTTATACGTTATACGTTATACGTTATACGTTATACGTTATACGTTATACGTTATACGTTATACGTTATACGTTATACGTTATACGTTATACGTTATACGTTATACGTTATACGTTATACGTTATACGTTATACGTTATACGTTATACGTTATACGTTATACGTTATACGTTATACGTTATACGTTATACGTTATACGTTATACGTTAGACGTTATACGTTATACGTATTACGTTATACGTTATACGTTATACGTTATACTGTATACGTTATACGTTATACGTTATACGTTATACGTTATACGTTATACGTTATACGTTATACGTTATACGTTATACGTTATACGTTATACGTTATACGTTATACGTTATACGTTATACGTTATACGTTAAAAGTTATACGTTATACGTTATACATTATACGTTATACGGCATAAGTTCTAGGATATGCGTTATACATTATATGTTATACGTTATACGTTATTCGTTATACGTTATACGTTATACGTTATACGTTATACGTTATACATTATACGTTATACGTTATACGTTATACGTTATACATTATACGTTATACGGCATAAGTTCTAGGATATGCGTTATACATTATATGTTATACGTTATACGTTATTCGTTATACGTTATACGTTATACGTTATACGTTATACGTTATACATTATACGTTATACGTTATACGTTATACGTTATACGTTATACGTTATACGTTATACGTTATACGTTATACGTTATACGTTATACGTTATACGTTATACTTTATACGATATACGTTATACGTTATACTTTATACGATATACGTTCTACGTTATACGTTATACGTTATACGTTATACTTTATACGATATACGTTATACGTTATACTTTATACGATATACGTTCTACGTTATACGTTATACGTTATACGTTATACGTTATACGTTATACGTTATACGTTATACGTTATACGTTATACGTTATACGTTATACGTTATACGTTATACGTTATACGTTATACGTTATTTGTTATAGGTTATACATTATACGTTATACGTTATACGTTATACGTTATACGTTATACGTTATACGTTATACGTTATACGTTATACGTTATACGTTATACGTTATACGTTATACGTTATACGTTATACGTTATACGTTATACGTTATACGTTATACGTTATACGTTATACGTTATACGTTATACGTTATACGTTATACGTTATACGTTATACGTTATACGTTATACGTTATACGTTATACGTTATACGTTATACGTTATACGTTATACGTTATACGTTATACGTTATACGTTATACGTTATACGTTATACGTTATACGTTATACGTTATACGTTATACGTTATACGTTATACGTTATACGTTATACGTTATACGTTATACGTTATACGTTATACGTTATACGTTATACGTTATACGTTATACGTTATACGTATTACGTTATACGTTATACGTTATACGTTATACTGTATACGTTATACGTTATACGTTATACGTTATACGTTATACGTTATACGTTATACGTTATACGTTATACGTTATACGTTATACGTTATACGTTATACGTTATACGTTATACGTTATACGTTATACGTTATACGTTATACGTTATACGTTATACGTTATACGTTATACGTTATACGTTATACGTTATACGTTATACGTTATACGTTATACGTTATACGTTATACGTTATACGTTATACGTTATACGTTATACGTTATACGTTATACGTTATACGTTATACGTTATACGTTATACGTTATACGTTATACGTTATACGTTATACGTTATACGTTATACGTTATACGTTATACGTTATACGTTATACGTTATACGTTGCACGTTATACGTTGCACGTTATACGTTGCACGTTATACGTTGCACGTTATACGTTATACGTTATACGTTATACGTTATACGTTATACGTTATACGTTATACGTTATACGTTATACGTTATACGTTATACGTTATACGTTATACGTTATGCGTTATACGTTATACGTTATACGTTATACGTTATACGTTATACGTTATACGTTATACGGTATACGTTATACGTTATACGTTATACGTTATACGTTATACGTTATACGTTATACGTTATACGTTATACGTTATACGTTATACGTTATACGTTATACGTTATACGTTATACGTTATACGTTATACGTTATACGTTATACGTTATACGTTATACGTTATACGTTATACGTTATACGTTATACGTTATACGTTATACGTTATACGTTATACGTTATACGTTATACGTTATACGTTATACGTTATACGTTATACGATATACGTTATACGTTAAACGTTATACGTTATACGTTATACTTTATACGATATACGTTATACGTTATACGTTATACGTTATACATTATACGTTATACGTTATACGTTATACGGTATACGTTATACGTTATACGTTATACGTTATACGTTATTTGTTATAGTTTATACGTTATACGTTGTACGTTATACGTTATTTGTTATAGTTTATACGTTATACGTTATACGTTATACGTTATACGTTATAGGTTATACGTTATACGTTATACGTTATACGTTGTACGTTATACTTTATACGGTATACGCTATACGTTATACGTTATACGTTATACGTCACACGTTATACGTTATACTTTATACGATATACGTTATACGTTAAACGTTATACGTTATACGTTATACGTTATACGTTATACGTTATACGTTATACGTTATACGTTATACGTTATACGTTATACGTTATACGATATACGTTATACGTTAAACGTTATACGTTATACGTTATACTTTATACGATATACGTTATACGTTATACGTTATACGTTATACATTATACGTTATACGTTATACGTTATACGGTATACGTTATACGTTATACGTTATACGTTATACGTTATTTGTTATAGTTTATACGTTATACGTTGTACGTTATACGTTATACGTTATACGTTAGACGTTATACGTTATACGTTATACGTTATACGTTATACGTTATACGTTATACGTTATACGTTATACGTTATACGTCATACGTTATACGTTATACGTTATACGTTATACGTTATACGTTATACGTTATACGTTATACGTTATACGTTATACGTTATACGTTAGACGTTATACGTTATACGTATTACGTTATACGTTATACGTTATACGTTATACGTTATACGTTATACGTTATACGTTATACGTTATACGTTATACGTTATACGTTATACGTTATACGTTCTACGTTATACGTTATACGTTATACGTTATACGTTATACGTTATACGTTATACGTTATACGTTATACGTTATACGTTATACGTTATACGTTATACGTTATACGTTATACGTTATACGTTATACGTTATACGTTATACGTTATACGTTATACGTTATACGTTATACGTTATACGTTATACGTTATACGTTATATGTTATACGTTATACGTTATACGTTATACGTTATACGTTATACGTTATACGTCATACGTTATACGTTATACGTTATACGTTATACGTTAAACGTTATACGTTATACGTTATACGTTATACGTTATACGTTATACGTTATACGTTAGACGTTATACGTTATACGTATTACGTTATACGTTATACGTTACACGTTATACTTTATACGTTATACGTTATACGTTATACGTTATACGTTATACGTTATACGTTATACGTTATACGTTATACGTTATACGTTATACGTTATACGTTATACGTTATACGTTATACGTTATACGTTATACGTTATACGTTATACGTTATACGTTATACGTTATACGTTATACGTTATACGTTATACGTTATACGTTATACGTTATACGTTATACGTTATACGTTATATGTTATACGTTATACGTTATACGTTATACGTTATACGTTATACGTTATACGTCATACGTTATACGTTATACGTTATACGTTATACGTTAAACGTTATACGTTATACGTTATACGTTATACGTTATACGTTATACGTTATACGTTAGACGTTATACGTTATACGTATTACGTTATACGTTATACGTTACACGTTATACTTTATACGTTATACGTTATACGTTATACGTTATACGTTATACGTTATACGTTATACGTTATACGTTATACGTTATACGTTATACGTTATACGTTATACGTTATACGTTATACGTTATACGTTATACGTTATACGTTATACGTTATACGTTATACGTTATACGTTATACGTTATACGTTATACGTTATACGTTATACGTTATACGTTATACGTTATACGTTATACGTTATACGTCATACGTTATACGTTATACGTTATACGTTATACGTTATACGTTATACGTTATACGTTATTTGTTATAGGTTATACGTTATACGTTATACGTTATACGTTATACGTTATACGTTATACGTTATACGTTATACGTTATACGTTATACGTTATACGTTATACGTTATACGTTATACGTTATACGTTATACGTTATACGTTATACGTTATACGTTATACGTTATACGTTATACGTTATACGTTATACGTTATACGTTATACGTTATACGTTATACGTTATACGTTATACGTTATACGTTATACGTTATACGTTATACGTTATAAGTTATACGTTATACGTCATACGTTATACGTCATACGTTATACGTCATACGTTATACGTTATACGTTATACGTTATACGTTATACGTTATACGTTATACGTTATACGTTATACGTTATACGTTATACGTTATACGTTATACGTTATACGTTATACGTTATACGTTATACGTTATACGTTATACGTTATACGTTATACGTTATACGTTATACGTTATACGTTATACGTTATACGTTATACGTTATACGTTATACGTTATACGTTAGACGTTATACGTTATACGTATTACGTTATACGTTATACGTTATACGTTATACGTTATACGTTATACGTTATACGTTATACGTTATACGTTATACGTTATACGTTATACGTTATACGTTATACGTTATACGTTATACGTTATACGTTATACGTTATACGTTATACGTTATACGTTATACGTTATACGTTATACGTTATACGTTATACGTTATTTGTTATAGGTTATACGTTATATGTTATACGTTATACGTTATACGTTATACGTTATACGTTATACGTTATACGTTATACGTTATACGTTATACGTTATACGTTATACGTTATACGTTATACGTTATACGTTATACGTTATACGTTATACGTTATACGTTATACGTTATACGTTATACGTTATACGTTATACGTTATACGTTATACGTTATACGTTATACGTTATACGTCACACGTTATACGTTATACTTTATACGATATACGTTATACGTTATACGTCACACGTTATACGTTATACTTTATACGATATACGTTATACGTTATACGTTATACGTTATACGTTATACATTATACGTTATACGTTATACGTTATACGGTATACGTTATACGTTATACGTTATACGTTATACGTTATTTGTTATAGGTTTACGTTATACGTTATACGTTATACGTTATACGTTATACGTTATACGTTATACGTTATACGTTATACGTTATACGTTATACGTTATACGTCATACGTTATACGTTATACGTTATACGTTATACGTTATACGTTATACGTTATACGTTAGACGTTATACGTTATACGTATTACGTTATACGTTATACGTTATACGTTATACGTTATACGTTATACGTTATACGTTATACGTTATACGTTATACGTTATACGTTATACGTTATACGTTATACGTTATACGTTATACGTTATACGTTATACGTTATACGTTATACGTTATTTGTTATAGGTTATACGTTATACGTTATACGTTATACGTTATACGTTATACGTTATACGTTATACGTTATACGTTATACGTTATACGTTATACGTTATACGTTATACGTTATACGTTATACGTTATACGTTATACGTTATACGTTATACGTTATACGTTATACGTTATACGTTATACGTTATACGTCACACGTTATACGTCATACTTTATACGATATACGTTATACGTTATACGTTATACGTTATACGTTATACGATATACGTTATACGCTATACGTTATACGCTATACGTTATACGTTTTACGTTATACGTTATACGTTATACGTTATACGTTATACGTTAGACGTTATACGTTATACGTTATACTTTATACGGTATACGTTATACTTTATACGTTATACGTTATACGTTAAAAGTTATTCGTTATACCTTATACGTTATACGATATATGTTATACGTTATACGTTATACGTTATACGTTATACGTTATACGTTATACGTTATACGTTATACGTTATACGTTATACGTTATACGTTATACGTTATACCTTATACGTTATACGTTATACGTTATACGTTATACGTTATACGTTATACGTTATACGTTATACGTTATACGTTATACGTTATACGTTATACGTTATACGTTATACGTTATACGTTATACGTTATACGTTATACGTTATACGTCACACGTTATACGTTATACTTTATACGATATACGTTATACGTTATACGTCACACGTTATACGTTATACGTTATACGTTATACGTTATACGTTATACATTATACGTTATACGTTATACGTTATACGGTATACGTTATACGTTATACGTTATACGTTATACGTTATACGTTATTTGTTATAGGTTTACGTTATACGTTATACGTTATACGTTATACGTTATACGTTATACGTTATACGTTATACGTTATACGTTATACGTTATACGTCATACGTTATACGTTATACGTTATACGTTATACGTTATACGTTATACGTTATACGTTAGACGTTATACGTTATACGTATTACGTTATACGTTATACGTTATACGTTATACGTTATACGTTATACGTTATACGTTATACGTTATACGTTATACGTTATACGTTATACGTTATACGTTATACGTTATACGTTATACGTTATACGATATACGTTATTTGTTATAGGTTATACGTTATATGTTATACGTTATACGTTATACGTTATACGTTATACGTTATACGTTATACGTTATACGTTATACGTTATACGTTATACGTTATACGTTATACGTTATACGTTATACGTTATACGTTATACGTTATACGTTATACGTTATACGTTATACGTTATACGTTATACGTTATACGTTATGCGTTATACGTTATACGTTATACGTTATACGTTATACGTTATACGTTATACGTTATACGTTATACGTTATACGTTATACGTTATACGTTATACGTTATACGTTATACGTTATACGTTATACGTTATACGTCACACGTTATACGTTATACGTTATACGTTATACGTCATACGTTATACGTTATACGTTATACGTTATACGTTATACGTTATACGTTATACGTTATACGTTATACGTTATACGTTATACGTTATACGTTATACGTTATACGTTATACGTTATACGTTATACGTTATTTGTTATAGGTTTACGTAATACGTTATACGTTATACGTTATACGTTATACGTTATACGTTATACGTTATACGTTATACGTTATACGTTATACGTTATACGTTATACGTTATACGTTAGACGTTATACGTTATACGTATTACGTTATACGTTATACGTTATACGTTATACGTTATACGTTATACGTTATACGTTATACGTTATACGTTATACGTTATACGTTATACGTTATACGTTATACGTTATACGTTATACGTTATACGTTATACGTTATACGTTATACGTTATACGTTATACGTTATACGTTATACGTTATACGTTATACGTTGCACGTTATACGTTATACGTTATACGTTATACGTTATACGTTATACGTTATACGTTATACGTTATACGTTATACGTTATACGTTATACGTTATACGTTATACGTTATACGTTATACGTTATACGTTATACGTTATACGGTATACGTTATACGTTATACGTTATACGTTATACGTTATACGTTATACGTTATACGTTATACGTTATACGTTATACGTTATACGTTATACGTTATACGTTATACGTTATACGTTATACGTTATACGTTATACGTTATACGTTATACGTTATACGTTACACATTATACGTTATACGTTAGACGATATACGTTATACGTTATACGTTACACGTTATACGTTTTACGATATACGTTATACGTTATACGTTACACGTTATACGTTATACGTTATACGTTATACGTTAAAAGTTATACGTTATACGTTATACATTATACGTTATACGGCATAAGTTCTAGGATATGCGTTATACATTATATGTTATACGTTATACGTTATACGTTATACGTTATACGTTATACGTTATACGTTATACGTTATACGTTATACGTTATACGTTATACGTTATACGTCACACGTTATACGTTATACTTTATACGATATACGTTATACGTTATACGTTATACGTTATACGTTATACGTTATACGTTATACGTTATACGTTATACGTTATACGTTATACGTTATACGTTATACGTTATACGTTATACGTTATACGTTATACGTTATACGTTATACCTTATACGTTATACGTTATACGTTATACGTTATACGTTATACGTTATACGTTATACGTTATACGTTATACGTTATACGTTATACGTTATACGTTATACGTTATACGTTATACGTTATACGTTATACGTTATACGTTATACGTTATACGTTATACGTTATACGTTATACGTTATACGTCACACGTTATACGTTATACTTCATACGATATACGTTATACGTTATACGTCACACGTTATACGTTATACTTTATACGATATACGTTATACGTTATACGTTATACGTTATACGTTATACATTATACGTTATACGTTATACGTTATACGGTATACGTTATACGTTATACGTTATACGTTATACGTTATTTGTTATAGGTTTACGTTATACGTTATACGTTATACGTTATACGTTATACGTTATACGTTATACGTTATACGTTATACGTTATACGTTATACGTCATACGTTATACGTTATACGTTATACGTTATACGTTATACGTTATACGTTATACGTTAGACGTTATACGTTATACGTATTACGTTATACGTTATACGTTATACGTTATACGTTATACGTTATACGTTATACGTTATACGTTATACGTTATACGTTATACGTTATACGTTATACGTTATACGTTATACGTTATACGTTATACGTTATTTGTTATAGGTTATACGTTATATGTTATACGTTATACGTTATACGTTATACGTTATACGTTATACGTTATACGTTATACGTTATACGTTATAGGTTATACGTTATACGTTATACGTTATACGTTATACGTTATACGTTATACGTTATACGTTATACGTTATACGTTATACGTTATACGTTATACGTTATACGTTATACGTTATACGTTATACGTTATACGTTGTACGTTATACGTCACACGTTATACGTCATACTTTATACGATATACGTTTTACGTTATACGTTATACGTTATACGTTATACGTTATACGTTATACGCTATACGTTATACGCTATACGTTATACGTTTTACGTTATACGTTATACGTTATACGTTATACGTCACACGTTATACGTTATACTTTATACGATATACGTTATACGTTATACGTTATACGTTATACGTTATACGTTATACGTTATACGTTATACGTTATACGTTATACGTTATACGTTATACGTTATACGTTATACGTTATACGTTATACGTTATACGTTATACGTTATACGTTACACGTTATACGTTATACGTTATACGTTATACGTTATACGTTATACGTTATACGTTATACGTTATACGTTATTTGTTATAGGTTTACGTTATACGTTATACGTTATACTTTATACGTTATACGTTATACGTTATACGTTATACGTTATACGTTAGACGTTATACGTTATACGTTATACTTTATACGGTATACGTTATACTTTATACGTTATACGTTATACGTTATAAGTTATTCGTTATACCTTATACGTTATACGATATATGTTATACGTTATACGTTATACGTTATACGATATATGTTATACGTTATACGTTATACGTTATACGTTATACGTTATACGTTATACGTTATACGTTATACGTTATACGTTATACGTTATACGTTATACGTTGCACGTTATACGTTATACGTTATACGTTATACGTTATACGTTATACGTTATACGTTATACGTTATACGTCATACGTTATACGTTATACGTTATACGTTATACGTTATACGTTATACGTTATACGTTATACGTTATACGCTATACGTTATACGTTTTACGTTTTACGTTATACGTTATACGTTATACGTTATACGTTATACGTTATACGTTATACGTTATACGTTATACGTTATACGTTATACGTTATACGTTATACGTTATACGTTATACGTTATACGTTATACGTTATACGTTATACGTTATACGTTATACGTTATACGTTATACGTTATACGTTATACGTTATACGTTATACGTTATTTGTTATAGGTTTACGTTATACGTTATACGTTATACGTTATACGTTATACGTTATACGTTATACGTTATACGTTATACGTTATACGTTATACGTTATACGTTATACGCTATACGTTATACGTTATACGTTATACGTTATACGTTATACGTTATACGTTATACGTTATACGTTATACGTTATTTGTTATAGGTTATACGTTATACGTTATACGTTATACGTTATACGTTATACGTTATACGTTATACGTTATACGTTATACGTTATACGTTATACGTTATACGTTATACGTTATACGTTATACGTTATACGTTATACGTTATACGTTATACGTTATTTGTTATAGGTTATACGTTATATGTTATACGTTATACGTTATACGTTATACGTTATACGTTATACGTTATACGTTATACGTTATACGTTATACGTTATACGTTATACGTTATACGTTATACGTTATTTGTTATAGGTTTACGTTATACGTTATACGTTATACGTTATACGTTATACGTTATACGTTATACGTTATACGTTATACGTTACACGTTATACGTCATACGTTATACGTTATACGTTATACGTTATACGTTATACATTATACGTTATACGTTAGACGTTATACGTTATACGTATTACGTTATACGTTATACGTTATACGTTATACGTTATACGTTATACGTTATACGTTATACGTTATACGTTATACGTTATACGTTATACGTTATACGTTATACGTTATACGTTATACGTTATACGTTATACGTTATACGTTATACGTTATACGATATACGTTATTTGTTATAGGTTATACGTTATATGTTATACGTTATACGTTATACGTTATACGTTATACGTTATACGTTATACGTTATGCGTTATACGTTATACGTTATACGTTATACGTTATACGTTATACGTTATACGTCACACGTTATACGTTATACGTTATACGTTATACGTTATACGTTATACGTTATACGTTATACGTTATACGTTATACGTTATACGTTATACGTTATACGTTATACGTTATACGTTATACGTTATACGTTATACGTTATACGTTATACGTTATACGTTATACGTTATACGTTATACGTTATACGTTATACGTTATACGTTATACGTTTTACGTTATACGTTATACGTTATACGTTATACGTCACACGTTATACGTTATACTTTAGACGATATACGTTATACGTTATACGTTATACGTTATACGTTATACATTATACGTTATACGTTATACGTTATACGGTATACGTTATACGTTATACGTTATACGTTATACGTTATACGTTATACGTTATACGTTATACGTTATACGTTATACGTTATACGTTTTACGTTATACGTTATACGTTATACGTTATACGTCACACGTTATACGTTATACTTTATACGATATACGTTATACGTTATACGTTATACGTTATACGTTATACGTTATACATTATACGTTATACGTTATACGTTATACGTTATACGTTATACGTCATACGTTATACGTTATACGTTATACGTTATACGTTATACGTTATACGTTATACGTTATACGTTAGACGTTATACGTTATACGTATTACGTTATACGTTATACGTTATACGTTATACGTTATACGTTATACGTTATACGTTATACGTTATACGTTATACGTTATACGTTATACGTTATACGTTATTTGTTATAGGTTATACGTTATACGTTATACGTTATACGTTATACGTTATACGTTATACGTTATACGTTATACGTTATACGTTATACGTTATACGTTATACGTTATACGTTATACGTTATACGTTATACGTTATACGTTATACGTTATACGTTATACGTTATACGTTATACGTTATACGTTATACGTTATACGTTATACGTTATACGTTATACGTTATACGTTATACGTTATACGTCACACGTTATACGTTATACTTTATACGATATACGTTATACGTTATACGTCACACGTTATACGTTATACTTTATACGATATACGTTATACGTTATACGTTATACGTTATACGTTATACATTATACGTTATACGTTATACGTTATACGGTATACGTTATACGTTATACGTTATACGTTATACGTTATTTGTTATAGGTTTACGTTATACGTTATACGTTATACGTTATACGTGATACGTTATACGTTATACGTTATACGTTATACGTTATACGTTATACGTCATACGTTATACGTTATACGTTATACGTTATACGTTATACGTTATACGTTATACGTTAGACGTTATACGTTATACGTATTACGTTATACGTTATACGTTATACGTTATACGTTATACGTTATACGTTATACGTTATACGTTATACGTTATACGTTATACGTTATACGTTATACGTTATACGTTATACGTTATTTGTTATAGGTTATACGTTATATGTTATACGTTATACGTTATACGTTATACGTTATACGTTATACGTTATACGTTATACGTTATACGTTATACGTTATACGTTATACGTTATACGTTATACGTTATACGTTATACGTTATACGTTATACGTTATACGTTATACGTTATACGTTATACGTTATACGTTATACGTTATACGTTATACGTTATACGTTATACGTTATACGTTATACGTTATACGTTGTACGTTATACGTCACACGTTATACGTCATACTTTATACGATATACGTTATACGTTATACGTTATACGTTATACGTTATACGTTATACGTTATACGCTATACGTTATACGTTTTACGTTATACGTTATACGTTATACGTTATACGTCACACGTTATACGTTATACTTTATACGATATACGTTATACGTTATACGTTATACGTTATACGTTATACGTTATACGTTATACGTTATACGTTATACGTTATACGTTATACGTTATACGTTATACGTTATACGTTATACGTTATACGTTATACGTTATACGTTATACGTTATACGTTATACGTTATACGTTATACGTTATACGTTATACGTCACACGTTATACGTTATACTTTATACGATATACGTTATACGTTATACGTCACACGTTATACGTTATACTTTATACGATATACGTTATACGTTATACGTTATACGTTATACATTATACGTTATACGTTATACGTTATACGGTATACGTTATACGTTATACGTTATACGTTATACGTTATTTGTTATAGGTTTACGTTATACGTTATACGTTATACGTTATACGTTATACGTTATACGTTATACGTTATACGTTATACGTTATACGTTATACGTCATACGTTATACGTTATACGTTATACGTTATACGTTATACGTTATACGTTATACGTTAGACGTTATACGTTATACGTATTACGTTATACGTTATACGTTATACGTTATACGTTATACGTTATACGTTATACGTTATACGTTATACGTTATACGTTATACGTTATACGTTATACGTTATACGTTATACGTTATACGTTATACGATATACGTTATTTGTTATAGGTTATACGTTATATGTTATACGTTATACGTTATACGTTATACGTTATACGTTATACGTTATACGTTATACGTTATACGTTATACGTTATACGTTATACGTTATACGTTATACGTTATACGTTATACGTTATACGTTATACGTTATACGTTATACGTTATACGTTATACGTTATACGTTATACGTTATACGTTATACGTTATACGTTATACGTTATACGTTATACGTTATACGTTATACGTTATACGTTATACGTTATACGTTATACGTTATACGTTATACGTTATACGTTATACGTTATACGTCACACGTTATACGTTATACTTTATACGATATACGTTATACGTTATACGTTATACGTTATACGTTATACGTTATACGTTATACGCTATACGTTATACGTTTTACGTTATACGTTATACGTTATACGTTATACGTCACACGTTATACGTTATACTTTATACGATATACGTTATACGTTATACGTTATACGTTATACGTTATACGTTATACATTATACGTTATACGTTATACGTTATACGGTATACGTTATACGTTATACGTTATACGTTATACGTTATACGTTATACGTTATACGTTATACGTTATACGTTATACGTTATACGTTATACGTTATACGTTATACGTTATACGTTATACGTTATACGTTATACGTTATACGTTATACGTTATACGTTATACGTTATACGTTATACGTTATACGTTATACGTTATACGTTATACGTTATACGTTATACGTTATACGTTATACGTTATTTGTTATAGGTTATACGTTATACGTTATACGTTATACGTTATACGTTATACGTTATACGTTATACGTTATACGTTATACGTTATACGTTATACGTTATACGTTATACGTTATACGTAATTTGTTATAGGTTTACGTTATACGTTATACGTTATACGTTATACGTTATACGTTATACGTTAAAAGTTATTCGTTATACCTTATACGTTATACGATATATGTTATACGTTATACGTTATACGTTATACGTTATACGTTATACGTTATACGTTATACGTTATACGTTATACGTTATACGTTATACGTTATACGTTATACGTTATACGTTATACGTTATACGTTATACGTTATACGTTATACGTTATACGTTATACGTTATACGTTATACGTTATACGTTATACGTTATACGTTATACGTTATACGTTATACGTTATACGTTATACGTTATACGTTATACGTTATACGTTATACGTTATACGTTATACGTTATACGTTATACGTTATACGTTATACGTTATACGTTATACGTTATACGTTATACGTTATACGTTATACGTTATACGTTATACGTCACACGTTATACGTTATACTTTATACGATATACGTTATACGTTATACGTCACACGTTATACGTTATACTTTATACGATATACGTTATACGTTATACGTTATACGTTATACGTTATACATTATACGTTATACGTTATACGTTATACGGTATACGTTATACGTTATACGTTATACGTTATACGTTATTTGTTATAGGTTTACGTTATACGTTATACGTTATACGTTATACGTTATACGGTATACGTTATACGTTATACGTTATACGTTATACGTTATACGTTATACGTTATACGTTATATGTTATACGTTATACGTTATACGTTATACGTTATACGTTATACGTTATACGTTATACGTTATACGTTATACGTTATACGTTATACGTTATACGTTATACGTTATTTGTTATAGGTTACACGTTATACGTTATACGTTATACGTTATACGTTATACGTTGTACGTTATACGTTATACGTTATACGTTATACGTTATACGTTATACGTTATACGTTATACGTTAT
>NW_027480233.1:0-29703 GCF_051014685.1 Ptiloglossa arizonensis | reverse complement strand
TATCTCGCGAACGGATTGATGAACTCGAGAAATTCCTCTTGCATCTGAAAGCAGAGACTCGCCCGATTGCAATGGTGTATGTATTTTTGCCCTAGGACATAGTAGTTATTGGTTTCGAGTATCAGACATGCGAAAATTTTGATGGTTTCTCAACCATTCCGTAACTTCAAACGCCCATATCTCGCGAACGGATTGACGATCTCGAGAAATTCCTGCTGCATCTGAAAGCAGAAACTCGCCCGATTACAACGGTATGTGTATTTTTGCCCTAGGCAATTGTAGTTATTGGTTTCGTGTATCAGACTTGCAAAAATTTTGATGACTTGTCAACCATTCCTTAACTTCAAACTCCCATATCTCGCGAACGGATTACCAACTCGAGAAATTCCAGTTGCATCTAAATGCATAATCTCGCCCGATTACAATGGTATGTGTATTTTTGCCCTAGGCCATAGCAGTTATTGGTTTCGTGTATCCGACTTGCGAAAATTTTGATGGATTCTCAACCATTCCTTAACTTCAAAGTCCCATATCTCGCGAACGGATTGACGAACACGAGAAATTCCTGTTGCATCTGAAAGAAGAAACTCGCCTTATTACAATGGGGTGTGTACTTTTCCCCTAGGCCATTCCAGTTATTGGTTTCGCGTATCAGACCAGCGAAAATTTTGATGGTTTCTGAACCATTCCTTAACTTCGAACTCCCATATCTCTCGAACGGATTGACGATCTCGAGAAATTCCTGTTGCATCTGAAAGCAGAAACTCGCCCGATTACAACGGTATGTGTATTTTTGCCCTAGGCAATTGTAGTTATTGGTTTCGTGTATCAGACTTGCAAAAATTTTGATGACTTGTCAACCATTCCTTAACTTCAAACTCCCATATCTCGCGAACGGATTACCAACTCGAGAAATTCCAGTTGCATCTAAATGCATAATCTCGCCCGATTACAATGGTATGTGTATTTTTGCCCTAGGCCATAGCAGTTATTGGTTTCGTGTATCCGACTTGCGAAAATTTTGATGGATTCTCAACCATTCCTTAACTTCAAAGTCCCATATCTCGCGAACGGATTGACGAACTGGAGAAATTCCTGTTGCATGTGAAAGAAGAAACTCGCCCGATTACAATGGGGTGTGTACTTTTCCCCTAGGTCATTCCAGTTATTGGTTTCGAGTATCAGACCAGCGAAAATTTTGATGGTTTCTCAACCATTCCTTAACTTCAAACTCCCATATCTCGCGAACGGATTGACGAACTCCAGAAATTCCAGTTGCATCTGAAAGCAGAAACTTGCCCGATTACAATGGGGTGTGTACTTTTCCCCTGGGCCATTCCAGTTATTGGTTTCGAGTATCAGACCAGCGAAAATTTTGATGGTTTCCCAACCATTCCTTAACTTCAAACTCCCATATCTCGCGAACGGATTGACGAACTCGAGAAATTCCTGTTGCATCTGAAAATAGAAACTCACCCGATTACAACGGTATGTGTATTTTTGCCCTAGGCATTAGTAGTTATTGGTTTCGAGTATCAGAATTACTAAAATTTTGATAGTTTCTCAACCATTCCTTAATTTCATACTCCCATATCTCGCGAACGGATTGACGAACTCGGGAAATTCCTGTTGCATCTGAAAGTAGAAACTCGCCCGATTACAATGGTGTGTGTATTCTTGCCCTAGGCAATTGTAGTTATTGGTTTCGAGTATCAGACTTGCGAAAATTTTCATGGTTTCTCAACCATTCCTTAACTTCAAACTCCCATATCTCGCGAACGGATTGACGAACTCGAGAAGTTCCTGTTGCATCTGAAAGTAGAAACTCGCCCAATTACAACGGTCTGTGTATTTGTGTCCTTGGCCATAGCAGTTATTGGTTTCGAGTATCAGAACAGCGAAAATTTTGATGGTTTCTCAACCATTCCTTAACTTCAAACTCCCATATCTCGCGAACGGATTGACGAACTCCAGAAATTCCAGTTGCATCTGAAAGCAGAAACTTGCCCGATTACAATGGGGTGTGTACTTTTCCCCTGGGCCATTCCAGTTATTGGTTTCGAGTATCAGACCAGCGAAAATTTTGATGGTTTCCCAACCATTCCTTAACTTCAAACTCCCATATCTCGCGAACGGATTGACGAACTCGAGAAATTCCAATTGCATCTGAAAGTAGAAACTCGCCCGATTACAACGGTGTGTGTATTTTTTCCCTAGGCCATTCTGGTTAAGCGTTTGGAGCAGCAGAATTGCGAAAAATTTTTTGCCTTCTCAACCATTTTTTGGCTTCATACTCCCATATCTTGCGAACGGATTGACGAACTCGAGAAATTCCTGCTGCATCTGAAAGCAGAAACTCGCCCAATTACAACGGTCTGTGTATTTGTGTCCTTGGCCATAGCAGTTATTGGTTTCGAGTATCAGACTTGCGAAAATTTTGATAGTATCTCAACCATTCCTTAACTTCAAACTCCCATATCTCGCGAACGGATTGACGAACTGGAGAAATTCCTGTTGCATCTGAAAGAAGAAACTCGCCCGATTACAATGGTGTGTGTACTTTTCCCCTAGGCCATTCCAGTTATTGGTTTCGAGTATCAGAACAGCGAAAATTTTGATGGTTTCTCAACCATTCCTTAACTTCAAACTCCCATACCTCGCGAACGGATTGACGAACTGGAGAAATTCCTGTTGCATCTGAAAGAAGAAACTCGCCCGATTACAACGGGGTGTGTACTTTTCCACTAGGCCATTCCAGTTATTGGTTTCGAGTATCAGACATGCGATAATTTTGATGGTTTCTCAACCATTCCGTAACTTCAAACTCCCATATCTCGCGAACTGATTGACGATCTCGAGAAATTCCTGTTGCATCTGAAAGCAGAGACTCGCCCGATTACAACAGTATGTGTATTTTTGCCCTAGGCAATTGTTGTTATTGGTTTCGAGTATCAGACTTGCAAAAATTTTGATGATTTCTCAACCATTCCTTAACTTCAAACTCCCATATCTCGCGAACGGATTACCAACTCGAGAAATTCCAGTTGCATCTGAAAGCATAATCTCGCCCGATTACAATGGTATGTGTATTTTTTCCCCAGGCCATAGAAGTTATTGGTTCCGAATATCAGACTTGCGAAAATTTTGATGGATTCTCAACCATTCCTTAACCTCAAACTCCCATATCTCGCGAACGGTAGACGAACTCGAGAAATTCCTTTTGCATCTGAAAGTAGAAACTCGTCCGATTACAATGGTGTATGTATTTTTGCCCTAGGACATGGTAGTTATTGGTTTCGAGTATCAGACCAGCGAAAATTTTGATGGTTTCTCAACCATTCCTTAACTTCAAACTCCCATATCTCGCGAACGGATTGACGAACTCGAGAAATTCCTCTTGCATCTGAAAGTAGAAACTCGCCCGATTACAACGGTATATGTATTTTTCCCCTCGGCAATAGTGGTTATTGGTTTCGAGTATCAGACTTGCGAAATATTGATGGTTTCTCAACCATTCCTCAACTTCAAATTATCATATCTCGCGAACGGATTGACGAACTCGAGAAATTCCAGTTGCATCTGAAAGCAGAATCTCGCCCGATTACAATGGTATGTGTATTTTTTCCCTAGGCCATAGAAGTTATTGGTTCCGAATATCAGACTTGCGAAAATTTTGATGGATTCTCAACCATTCCTTAACCTCAAACTCCCATATCTCGCGAACGGTGGACGAACTCGAGAAATTCCTTTTGCATCTGAAAGCAGAATCTCGCCCGATTACAATGGTATGTGGATTTTTGTCCTAGGCCGTAATAGTTATTGGTTTCGAGTATCAGACTTGCGAAAATTTTGTTGGTTTCTCAACCATTCCTTAACTTCAAACTCCCATATCTCGCGAACGGATTGACGATCTCGAGAAATTCCTGTTGCATCTGAAAGTAGAAACTCGCCCGATTACAACGGTGTGTGTATTTTTTCCCTAGGCCATTCTGGTTAAGCGTTTGGAGCAGCAGAATTGCGAAAAATTTTTTGCCTTCTCAACCATTTGTTGGCTTCATACTCCCATATCTTGCGAACGGATTGACGAACTCGAGAAATTCCTGCTGCATCTGAAAGCAGAAACTCGCCCAATTACAACGGTCTGTGTATTTGTGCCCTTGGCCATAGCAGTTATTGGTTTCGAGTATCAGACTTGCGAAAATTTTGATAGTATCTCAACCATTCCTTAACTTCAAACTCCCATATCTCGCGAACGGATTGACGAACTGGAGAAATTCCTGTTGCATCTGAAAGAAGAAACTCGCCCGATTACAATGGTGTGTGTACTTTTCCCCTAGGCCATTCCAGTTATTGGTTTCGAGTATCAGAACAGCGAAAATTTTGATGGTTTCTCAACCATTCCTTAACTTCAAACTCCCATACCTCGCGAACGGTAGACGAACTCGAGAAATTCCTTTTGCATCTGAAAGTAGAATCTCGCCCGATTACAATGGTATGTGGATTTTTGTCCTAGGCCGTAATAGTTATTTGTTTCGAGTATCAGACTTGCGAAAATTTTGTTGGTTTCTCAACCATTCCTTAACTTCAAACTCCCATATCTCGCGAACGGATTGACGATCTCGAGAAATTCCAGTTGCATCTGAAAGCAGAATCTCGCCCGATTACAATGGTATGTGTATTTTTTCCCTAGGCCATAGAAGTTATTGGTTCCGAATATCAGACTTGCGAAAATTTTGATGGATTCTCAACCATTCCTTAACCTCAAACTCCCATATCTCGCGAACAGTAGACGAACTCGAGAAATTCCTTTTGCATCTGAAAGCAGAATCTCGCCCGATTACAATGGTATGTGGATTTTTGTCCTAGGCCGTAATAGTTATTTGTTTCGAGTATCAGACTTGCGAAAATTTTGTTGGTTTCTCAACCATTCCTTAACTTCAAACTCCCATATCTCGCGAACGGATTGACGATCTCGAGAAATTCCTGTTGCATCTGAAAGCAGAGACTCGCCCGATTACAACAGTATGTGTATTTTTGCCCTAGGCAATTGTAGTTATTGGTTTCGAGTATCAGACTTGCGAAAATTTTGACGGTTTCTGAACCATTCCTTAACTTCAAACTCCCATATCTCGGGAACGGATTGACGAACTCGAGAAATTCCTGTTGCATCTGAAAGCAGAGACTCGATCGATTACAATGGTGTGTGTATTTTTGCCCTAGAACATAGTAGTTATTGGTTTCGAGTATCAGATTTACGAAAATTTTGATGGTTTCTCAACAATGCCCTAACCTCAAACTCCCATATCTCGCGAACGGATTGACGAACTCGAGAAATTCCTGTTGCATCTGAAAGCAGAAACTCGCCCGATTACAATGGGGTGTGTACTTTTCCCCTAGGCCATTCCAGTTATTGGTTTCGAGAATCAGACCAGCGAAAATTTTGATGGTTTCTCAACCATTCCTTAACTTCAAACTCCCATATCTCACGAACGGATTGACGAACTCGAGAAATTCCTGTTGCATCTGAAAGTAGTAACTCGCCCGCTTACAACAGTATGTGTATTTTTGCCCTAGGCAATTGTAGTTATTGGTTTCGAGTATCAGACTTGCGAAAATTTTGACGGTTTCTGAACCATTCCTTAACTTCAAACTCCCATATCTCGCGAACGGATTGATGAACTCGAGAAATTCCTCTTGCATCTGAAAGCAGAGACTCGCCCGATTGCAATGGTGTATGTATTTTTGCCCTAGGACATAGTAGTTATTGGTTTCGAGTATCAGACATGCGAAAATTTTGATGGTTTCTCAACCATTCCGTAACTTCAAACGCCCATATCTCGCGAACGGATTGACGATCTCGAGAAATTCCTGCTGCATCTGAAAGCAGAAACTCGCCCGATTACAACGGTATGTGTATTTTTGCCCTAGGCAATTGTAGTTATTGGTTTCGTGTATCAGACTTGCAAAAATTTTGATGACTTGTCAACCATTCCTTAACTTCAAACTCCCATATCTCGCGAACGGATTACCAACTCGAGAAATTCCAGTTGCATCTAAATGCATAATCTCGCCCGATTACAATGGTATGTGTATTTTTGCCCTAGGCCATAGCAGTTATTGGTTTCGTGTATCCGACTTGCGAAAATTTTGATGGATTCTCAACCATTCCTTAACTTCAAAGTCCCATATCTCGCGAACGGATTGACGAACACGAGAAATTCCTGTTGCATCTGAAAGAAGAAACTCGCCTTATTACAATGGGGTGTGTACTTTTCCCCTAGGCCATTCCAGTTATTGGTTTCGCGTATCAGACCAGCGAAAATTTTGATGGTTTCTGAACCATTCCTTAACTTCGAACTCCCATATCTCTCGAACGGATTGACGATCTCGAGAAATTCCTGTTGCATCTGAAAGCAGAAACTCGCCCGATTACAACGGTATGTGTATTTTTGCCCTAGGCAATTGTAGTTATTGGTTTCGTGTATCAGACTTGCAAAAATTTTGATGACTTGTCAACCATTCCTTAACTTCAAACTCCCATATCTCGCGAACGGATTACCAACTCGAGAAATTCCAGTTGCATCTAAATGCATAATCTCGCCCGATTACAATGGTATGTGTATTTTTGCCCTAGGCCATAGCAGTTATTGGTTTCGTGTATCCGACTTGCGAAAATTTTGATGGATTCTCAACCATTCCTTAACTTCAAAGTCCCATATCTCGCGAACGGATTGACGAACTGGAGAAATTCCTGTTGCATGTGAAAGAAGAAACTCGCCCGATTACAATGGGGTGTGTACTTTTCCCCTAGGTCATTCCAGTTATTGGTTTCGAGTATCAGACCAGCGAAAATTTTGATGGTTTCTCAACCATTCCTTAACTTCAAACTCCCATATCTCGCGAACGGATTGACGAACTCCAGAAATTCCAGTTGCATCTGAAAGCAGAAACTTGCCCGATTACAATGGGGTGTGTACTTTTCCCCTGGGCCATTCCAGTTATTGGTTTCGAGTATCAGACCAGCGAAAATTTTGATGGTTTCCCAACCATTCCTTAACTTCAAACTCCCATATCTCGCGAACGGATTGACGAACTCGAGAAATTCCTGTTGCATCTGAAAATAGAAACTCACCCGATTACAACGGTATGTGTATTTTTGCCCTAGGCATTAGTAGTTATTGGTTTCGAGTATCAGAATTACTAAAATTTTGATAGTTTCTCAACCATTCCTTAATTTCATACTCCCATATCTCGCGAACGGATTGACGAACTCGGGAAATTCCTGTTGCATCTGAAAGTAGAAACTCGCCCGATTACAATGGTGTGTGTATTCTTGCCCTAGGCAATTGTAGTTATTGGTTTCGAGTATCAGACTTGCGAAAATTTTCATGGTTTCTCAACCATTCCTTAACTTCAAACTCCCATATCTCGCGAACGGATTGACGAACTCGAGAAGTTCCTGTTGCATCTGAAAGTAGAAACTCGCCCAATTACAACGGTCTGTGTATTTGTGTCCTTGGCCATAGCAGTTATTGGTTTCGAGTATCAGAACAGCGAAAATTTTGATGGTTTCTCAACCATTCCTTAACTTCAAACTCCCATATCTCGCGAACGGATTGACGAACTCCAGAAATTCCAGTTGCATCTGAAAGCAGAAACTTGCCCGATTACAATGGGGTGTGTACTTTTCCCCTGGGCCATTCCAGTTATTGGTTTCGAGTATCAGACCAGCGAAAATTTTGATGGTTTCCCAACCATTCCTTAACTTCAAACTCCCATATCTCGCGAACGGATTGACGAACTCGAGAAATTCCAATTGCATCTGAAAGTAGAAACTCGCCCGATTACAACGGTGTGTGTATTTTTTCCCTAGGCCATTCTGGTTAAGCGTTTGGAGCAGCAGAATTGCGAAAAATTTTTTGCCTTCTCAACCATTTTTTGGCTTCATACTCCCATATCTTGCGAACGGATTGACGAACTCGAGAAATTCCTGCTGCATCTGAAAGCAGAAACTCGCCCAATTACAACGGTCTGTGTATTTGTGTCCTTGGCCATAGCAGTTATTGGTTTCGAGTATCAGACTTGCGAAAATTTTGATAGTATCTCAACCATTCCTTAACTTCAAACTCCCATATCTCGCGAACGGATTGACGAACTGGAGAAATTCCTGTTGCATCTGAAAGAAGAAACTCGCCCGATTACAATGGTGTGTGTACTTTTCCCCTAGGCCATTCCAGTTATTGGTTTCGAGTATCAGAACAGCGAAAATTTTGATGGTTTCTCAACCATTCCTTAACTTCAAACTCCCATACCTCGCGAACGGATTGACGAACTGGAGAAATTCCTGTTGCATCTGAAAGAAGAAACTCGCCCGATTACAACGGGGTGTGTACTTTTCCACTAGGCCATTCCAGTTATTGGTTTCGAGTATCAGACATGCGATAATTTTGATGGTTTCTCAACCATTCCGTAACTTCAAACTCCCATATCTCGCGAACTGATTGACGATCTCGAGAAATTCCTGTTGCATCTGAAAGCAGAGACTCGCCCGATTACAACAGTATGTGTATTTTTGCCCTAGGCAATTGTTGTTATTGGTTTCGAGTATCAGACTTGCAAAAATTTTGATGATTTCTCAACCATTCCTTAACTTCAAACTCCCATATCTCGCGAACGGATTACCAACTCGAGAAATTCCAGTTGCATCTGAAAGCATAATCTCGCCCGATTACAATGGTATGTGTATTTTTTCCCCAGGCCATAGAAGTTATTGGTTCCGAATATCAGACTTGCGAAAATTTTGATGGATTCTCAACCATTCCTTAACCTCAAACTCCCATATCTCGCGAACGGTAGACGAACTCGAGAAATTCCTTTTGCATCTGAAAGTAGAAACTCGTCCGATTACAATGGTGTATGTATTTTTGCCCTAGGACATGGTAGTTATTGGTTTCGAGTATCAGACCAGCGAAAATTTTGATGGTTTCTCAACCATTCCTTAACTTCAAACTCCCATATCTCGCGAACGGATTGACGAACTCGAGAAATTCCTCTTGCATCTGAAAGTAGAAACTCGCCCGATTACAACGGTATATGTATTTTTCCCCTCGGCAATAGTGGTTATTGGTTTCGAGTATCAGACTTGCGAAATATTGATGGTTTCTCAACCATTCCTCAACTTCAAATTATCATATCTCGCGAACGGATTGACGAACTCGAGAAATTCCAGTTGCATCTGAAAGCAGAATCTCGCCCGATTACAATGGTATGTGTATTTTTTCCCTAGGCCATAGAAGTTATTGGTTCCGAATATCAGACTTGCGAAAATTTTGATGGATTCTCAACCATTCCTTAACCTCAAACTCCCATATCTCGCGAACGGTGGACGAACTCGAGAAATTCCTTTTGCATCTGAAAGCAGAATCTCGCCCGATTACAATGGTATGTGGATTTTTGTCCTAGGCCGTAATAGTTATTGGTTTCGAGTATCAGACTTGCGAAAATTTTGTTGGTTTCTCAACCATTCCTTAACTTCAAACTCCCATATCTCGCGAACGGATTGACGATCTCGAGAAATTCCTGTTGCATCTGAAAGTAGAAACTCGCCCGATTACAACGGTGTGTGTATTTTTTCCCTAGGCCATTCTGGTTAAGCGTTTGGAGCAGCAGAATTGCGAAAAATTTTTTGCCTTCTCAACCATTTGTTGGCTTCATACTCCCATATCTTGCGAACGGATTGACGAACTCGAGAAATTCCTGCTGCATCTGAAAGCAGAAACTCGCCCAATTACAACGGTCTGTGTATTTGTGCCCTTGGCCATAGCAGTTATTGGTTTCGAGTATCAGACTTGCGAAAATTTTGATAGTATCTCAACCATTCCTTAACTTCAAACTCCCATATCTCGCGAACGGATTGACGAACTGGAGAAATTCCTGTTGCATCTGAAAGAAGAAACTCGCCCGATTACAATGGTGTGTGTACTTTTCCCCTAGGCCATTCCAGTTATTGGTTTCGAGTATCAGAACAGCGAAAATTTTGATGGTTTCTCAACCATTCCTTAACTTCAAACTCCCATACCTCGCGAACGGTAGACGAACTCGAGAAATTCCTTTTGCATCTGAAAGTAGAATCTCGCCCGATTACAATGGTATGTGGATTTTTGTCCTAGGCCGTAATAGTTATTTGTTTCGAGTATCAGACTTGCGAAAATTTTGTTGGTTTCTCAACCATTCCTTAACTTCAAACTCCCATATCTCGCGAACGGATTGACGATCTCGAGAAATTCCAGTTGCATCTGAAAGCAGAATCTCGCCCGATTACAATGGTATGTGTATTTTTTCCCTAGGCCATAGAAGTTATTGGTTCCGAATATCAGACTTGCGAAAATTTTGATGGATTCTCAACCATTCCTTAACCTCAAACTCCCATATCTCGCGAACAGTAGACGAACTCGAGAAATTCCTTTTGCATCTGAAAGCAGAATCTCGCCCGATTACAATGGTATGTGGATTTTTGTCCTAGGCCGTAATAGTTATTTGTTTCGAGTATCAGACTTGCGAAAATTTTGTTGGTTTCTCAACCATTCCTTAACTTCAAACTCCCATATCTCGCGAACGGATTGACGATCTCGAGAAATTCCTGTTGCATCTGAAAGCAGAGACTCGCCCGATTACAACAGTATGTGTATTTTTGCCCTAGGCAATTGTAGTTATTGGTTTCGAGTATCAGACTTGCGAAAATTTTGACGGTTTCTGAACCATTCCTTAACTTCAAACTCCCATATCTCGGGAACGGATTGACGAACTCGAGAAATTCCTGTTGCATCTGAAAGCAGAGACTCGATCGATTACAATGGTGTGTGTATTTTTGCCCTAGAACATAGTAGTTATTGGTTTCGAGTATCAGATTTACGAAAATTTTGATGGTTTCTCAACAATGCCCTAACCTCAAACTCCCATATCTCGCGAACGGATTGACGAACTCGAGAAATTCCTGTTGCATCTGAAAGCAGAAACTCGCCCGATTACAATGGGGTGTGTACTTTTCCCCTAGGCCATTCCAGTTATTGGTTTCGAGAATCAGACCAGCGAAAATTTTGATGGTTTCTCAACCATTCCTTAACTTCAAACTCCCATATCTCACGAACGGATTGACGAACTCGAGAAATTCCTGTTGCATCTGAAAGTAGTAACTCGCCCGCTTACAACAGTATGTGTATTTTTGCCCTAGGCAATTGTAGTTATTGGTTTCGAGTATCAGACTTGCGAAAATTTTGACGGTTTCTGAACCATTCCTTAACTTCAAACTCCCATATCTCGCGAACGGATTGATGAACTCGAGAAATTCCTCTTGCATCTGAAAGCAGAGACTCGCCCGATTGCAATGGTGTATGTATTTTTGCCCTAGGACATAGTAGTTATTGGTTTCGAGTATCAGACATGCGAAAATTTTGATGGTTTCTCAACCATTCCGTAACTTCAAACGCCCATATCTCGCGAACGGATTGACGATCTCGAGAAATTCCTGCTGCATCTGAAAGCAGAAACTCGCCCGATTACAACGGTATGTGTATTTTTGCCCTAGGCAATTGTAGTTATTGGTTTCGTGTATCAGACTTGCAAAAATTTTGATGACTTGTCAACCATTCCTTAACTTCAAACTCCCATATCTCGCGAACGGATTACCAACTCGAGAAATTCCAGTTGCATCTAAATGCATAATCTCGCCCGATTACAATGGTATGTGTATTTTTGCCCTAGGCCATAGCAGTTATTGGTTTCGTGTATCCGACTTGCGAAAATTTTGATGGATTCTCAACCATTCCTTAACTTCAAAGTCCCATATCTCGCGAACGGATTGACGAACACGAGAAATTCCTGTTGCATCTGAAAGAAGAAACTCGCCTTATTACAATGGGGTGTGTACTTTTCCCCTAGGCCATTCCAGTTATTGGTTTCGCGTATCAGACCAGCGAAAATTTTGATGGTTTCTGAACCATTCCTTAACTTCGAACTCCCATATCTCTCGAACGGATTGACGATCTCGAGAAATTCCTGTTGCATCTGAAAGCAGAAACTCGCCCGATTACAACGGTATGTGTATTTTTGCCCTAGGCAATTGTAGTTATTGGTTTCGTGTATCAGACTTGCAAAAATTTTGATGACTTGTCAACCATTCCTTAACTTCAAACTCCCATATCTCGCGAACGGATTACCAACTCGAGAAATTCCAGTTGCATCTAAATGCATAATCTCGCCCGATTACAATGGTATGTGTATTTTTGCCCTAGGCCATAGCAGTTATTGGTTTCGTGTATCCGACTTGCGAAAATTTTGATGGATTCTCAACCATTCCTTAACTTCAAAGTCCCATATCTCGCGAACGGATTGACGAACTGGAGAAATTCCTGTTGCATGTGAAAGAAGAAACTCGCCCGATTACAATGGGGTGTGTACTTTTCCCCTAGGTCATTCCAGTTATTGGTTTCGAGTATCAGACCAGCGAAAATTTTGATGGTTTCTCAACCATTCCTTAACTTCAAACTCCCATATCTCGCGAACGGATTGACGAACTCCAGAAATTCCAGTTGCATCTGAAAGCAGAAACTTGCCCGATTACAATGGGGTGTGTACTTTTCCCCTGGGCCATTCCAGTTATTGGTTTCGAGTATCAGACCAGCGAAAATTTTGATGGTTTCCCAACCATTCCTTAACTTCAAACTCCCATATCTCGCGAACGGATTGACGAACTCGAGAAATTCCTGTTGCATCTGAAAATAGAAACTCACCCGATTACAACGGTATGTGTATTTTTGCCCTAGGCATTAGTAGTTATTGGTTTCGAGTATCAGAATTACTAAAATTTTGATAGTTTCTCAACCATTCCTTAATTTCATACTCCCATATCTCGCGAACGGATTGACGAACTCGGGAAATTCCTGTTGCATCTGAAAGTAGAAACTCGCCCGATTACAATGGTGTGTGTATTCTTGCCCTAGGCAATTGTAGTTATTGGTTTCGAGTATCAGACTTGCGAAAATTTTCATGGTTTCTCAACCATTCCTTAACTTCAAACTCCCATATCTCGCGAACGGATTGACGAACTCGAGAAGTTCCTGTTGCATCTGAAAGTAGAAACTCGCCCAATTACAACGGTCTGTGTATTTGTGTCCTTGGCCATAGCAGTTATTGGTTTCGAGTATCAGAACAGCGAAAATTTTGATGGTTTCTCAACCATTCCTTAACTTCAAACTCCCATATCTCGCGAACGGATTGACGAACTCCAGAAATTCCAGTTGCATCTGAAAGCAGAAACTTGCCCGATTACAATGGGGTGTGTACTTTTCCCCTGGGCCATTCCAGTTATTGGTTTCGAGTATCAGACCAGCGAAAATTTTGATGGTTTCCCAACCATTCCTTAACTTCAAACTCCCATATCTCGCGAACGGATTGACGAACTCGAGAAATTCCAATTGCATCTGAAAGTAGAAACTCGCCCGATTACAACGGTGTGTGTATTTTTTCCCTAGGCCATTCTGGTTAAGCGTTTGGAGCAGCAGAATTGCGAAAAATTTTTTGCCTTCTCAACCATTTTTTGGCTTCATACTCCCATATCTTGCGAACGGATTGACGAACTCGAGAAATTCCTGCTGCATCTGAAAGCAGAAACTCGCCCAATTACAACGGTCTGTGTATTTGTGTCCTTGGCCATAGCAGTTATTGGTTTCGAGTATCAGACTTGCGAAAATTTTGATAGTATCTCAACCATTCCTTAACTTCAAACTCCCATATCTCGCGAACGGATTGACGAACTGGAGAAATTCCTGTTGCATCTGAAAGAAGAAACTCGCCCGATTACAATGGTGTGTGTACTTTTCCCCTAGGCCATTCCAGTTATTGGTTTCGAGTATCAGAACAGCGAAAATTTTGATGGTTTCTCAACCATTCCTTAACTTCAAACTCCCATACCTCGCGAACGGATTGACGAACTGGAGAAATTCCTGTTGCATCTGAAAGAAGAAACTCGCCCGATTACAACGGGGTGTGTACTTTTCCACTAGGCCATTCCAGTTATTGGTTTCGAGTATCAGACATGCGATAATTTTGATGGTTTCTCAACCATTCCGTAACTTCAAACTCCCATATCTCGCGAACTGATTGACGATCTCGAGAAATTCCTGTTGCATCTGAAAGCAGAGACTCGCCCGATTACAACAGTATGTGTATTTTTGCCCTAGGCAATTGTTGTTATTGGTTTCGAGTATCAGACTTGCAAAAATTTTGATGATTTCTCAACCATTCCTTAACTTCAAACTCCCATATCTCGCGAACGGATTACCAACTCGAGAAATTCCAGTTGCATCTGAAAGCATAATCTCGCCCGATTACAATGGTATGTGTATTTTTTCCCCAGGCCATAGAAGTTATTGGTTCCGAATATCAGACTTGCGAAAATTTTGATGGATTCTCAACCATTCCTTAACCTCAAACTCCCATATCTCGCGAACGGTAGACGAACTCGAGAAATTCCTTTTGCATCTGAAAGTAGAAACTCGTCCGATTACAATGGTGTATGTATTTTTGCCCTAGGACATGGTAGTTATTGGTTTCGAGTATCAGACCAGCGAAAATTTTGATGGTTTCTCAACCATTCCTTAACTTCAAACTCCCATATCTCGCGAACGGATTGACGAACTCGAGAAATTCCTCTTGCATCTGAAAGTAGAAACTCGCCCGATTACAACGGTATATGTATTTTTCCCCTCGGCAATAGTGGTTATTGGTTTCGAGTATCAGACTTGCGAAATATTGATGGTTTCTCAACCATTCCTCAACTTCAAATTATCATATCTCGCGAACGGATTGACGAACTCGAGAAATTCCAGTTGCATCTGAAAGCAGAATCTCGCCCGATTACAATGGTATGTGTATTTTTTCCCTAGGCCATAGAAGTTATTGGTTCCGAATATCAGACTTGCGAAAATTTTGATGGATTCTCAACCATTCCTTAACCTCAAACTCCCATATCTCGCGAACGGTGGACGAACTCGAGAAATTCCTTTTGCATCTGAAAGCAGAATCTCGCCCGATTACAATGGTATGTGGATTTTTGTCCTAGGCCGTAATAGTTATTGGTTTCGAGTATCAGACTTGCGAAAATTTTGTTGGTTTCTCAACCATTCCTTAACTTCAAACTCCCATATCTCGCGAACGGATTGACGATCTCGAGAAATTCCTGTTGCATCTGAAAGTAGAAACTCGCCCGATTACAACGGTGTGTGTATTTTTTCCCTAGGCCATTCTGGTTAAGCGTTTGGAGCAGCAGAATTGCGAAAAATTTTTTGCCTTCTCAACCATTTGTTGGCTTCATACTCCCATATCTTGCGAACGGATTGACGAACTCGAGAAATTCCTGCTGCATCTGAAAGCAGAAACTCGCCCAATTACAACGGTCTGTGTATTTGTGCCCTTGGCCATAGCAGTTATTGGTTTCGAGTATCAGACTTGCGAAAATTTTGATAGTATCTCAACCATTCCTTAACTTCAAACTCCCATATCTCGCGAACGGATTGACGAACTGGAGAAATTCCTGTTGCATCTGAAAGAAGAAACTCGCCCGATTACAATGGTGTGTGTACTTTTCCCCTAGGCCATTCCAGTTATTGGTTTCGAGTATCAGAACAGCGAAAATTTTGATGGTTTCTCAACCATTCCTTAACTTCAAACTCCCATACCTCGCGAACGGTAGACGAACTCGAGAAATTCCTTTTGCATCTGAAAGTAGAATCTCGCCCGATTACAATGGTATGTGGATTTTTGTCCTAGGCCGTAATAGTTATTTGTTTCGAGTATCAGACTTGCGAAAATTTTGTTGGTTTCTCAACCATTCCTTAACTTCAAACTCCCATATCTCGCGAACGGATTGACGATCTCGAGAAATTCCAGTTGCATCTGAAAGCAGAATCTCGCCCGATTACAATGGTATGTGTATTTTTTCCCTAGGCCATAGAAGTTATTGGTTCCGAATATCAGACTTGCGAAAATTTTGATGGATTCTCAACCATTCCTTAACCTCAAACTCCCATATCTCGCGAACAGTAGACGAACTCGAGAAATTCCTTTTGCATCTGAAAGCAGAATCTCGCCCGATTACAATGGTATGTGGATTTTTGTCCTAGGCCGTAATAGTTATTTGTTTCGAGTATCAGACTTGCGAAAATTTTGTTGGTTTCTCAACCATTCCTTAACTTCAAACTCCCATATCTCGCGAACGGATTGACGATCTCGAGAAATTCCTGTTGCATCTGAAAGCAGAGACTCGCCCGATTACAACAGTATGTGTATTTTTGCCCTAGGCAATTGTAGTTATTGGTTTCGAGTATCAGACTTGCGAAAATTTTGACGGTTTCTGAACCATTCCTTAACTTCAAACTCCCATATCTCGGGAACGGATTGACGAACTCGAGAAATTCCTGTTGCATCTGAAAGCAGAGACTCGATCGATTACAATGGTGTGTGTATTTTTGCCCTAGAACATAGTAGTTATTGGTTTCGAGTATCAGATTTACGAAAATTTTGATGGTTTCTCAACAATGCCCTAACCTCAAACTCCCATATCTCGCGAACGGATTGACGAACTCGAGAAATTCCTGTTGCATCTGAAAGCAGAAACTCGCCCGATTACAATGGGGTGTGTACTTTTCCCCTAGGCCATTCCAGTTATTGGTTTCGAGAATCAGACCAGCGAAAATTTTGATGGTTTCTCAACCATTCCTTAACTTCAAACTCCCATATCTCACGAACGGATTGACGAACTCGAGAAATTCCTGTTGCATCTGAAAGTAGTAACTCGCCCGCTTACAACAGTATGTGTATTTTTGCCCTAGGCAATTGTAGTTATTGGTTTCGAGTATCAGACTTGCGAAAATTTTGACGGTTTCTGAACCATTCCTTAACTTCAAACTCCCATATCTCGCGAACGGATTGATGAACTCGAGAAATTCCTCTTGCATCTGAAAGCAGAGACTCGCCCGATTGCAATGGTGTATGTATTTTTGCCCTAGGACATAGTAGTTATTGGTTTCGAGTATCAGACATGCGAAAATTTTGATGGTTTCTCAACCATTCCGTAACTTCAAACGCCCATATCTCGCGAACGGATTGACGATCTCGAGAAATTCCTGCTGCATCTGAAAGCAGAAACTCGCCCGATTACAACGGTATGTGTATTTTTGCCCTAGGCAATTGTAGTTATTGGTTTCGTGTATCAGACTTGCAAAAATTTTGATGACTTGTCAACCATTCCTTAACTTCAAACTCCCATATCTCGCGAACGGATTACCAACTCGAGAAATTCCAGTTGCATCTAAATGCATAATCTCGCCCGATTACAATGGTATGTGTATTTTTGCCCTAGGCCATAGCAGTTATTGGTTTCGTGTATCCGACTTGCGAAAATTTTGATGGATTCTCAACCATTCCTTAACTTCAAATTCCCATATCTCCCGAACGGTTTGACCTAACCCAAAAATTCCTATTGCGTCTGAAAGTAGAAACTCGCCCGATTACATTGGTATGTGTATTTTTCCCCTAGGCCATTCTGGTTAAGCGTTTGGAGCAGCAGAATTGCGAAAAATGTTTTGCCTTCTCAACCAATTCTTGGCTTCAATCTCCCATATCTCGCGAACGGATTGACCAACTCGAGAAATTCCTGTTGCATCTGAAGCTAGAAGCTCGCCCGATAACAACGGTATGTGTATTTTTGCCCTAGGCACTAGTACTTATTGGTTTCGAGTATCAGACTTGCGAAAATTTTGATGGTTCCTCAACCATTCCTTAACTTCAAACTCCCATATCTCGCGAACGGATTGACGAACTCGAGAAATTCCTGTTGCATCTGAAAGTAGAAACTCGCCCGATTACAACGGTGTGTGTATTTTTTCCCTAGGCCATTCTGGTTAAGCGTTTGGAACAGCAGAATTGCGAAAAATTTTTTGCCTTCTCAACCATTTCTTGGCTTCAAACTCCCATATCTCGCGAACGGATTGACCTAACCCTAAAATTCCTGTTGCGTCTGAAAGTAGAAACTCGCCGATTACAACGCTATGTGTATTTTTTCCCTAGGCCATTCTGGTTAAGCGATTGGTGCAGCAGAAGTGCGAAAAATTTGTTGTCTGCTCAACCATTTCTTCGCTTCAAAGTCCCATATCTCGCGAACGGATTGACCTTTCCCAAAAATTCCTGTTTCGTCTGATAGTAGAAACTCGCCCGATTACAACGCTATGCGTATTTTTTCCCTAGGCCATTCTGGTTAAGCGATTGGAGCAGCAGAAGGGCGAAAAATTTTTGTCTTGTTAACCATTTCCTCGCTTCAAAGTCCCATATCTCGCGAACGGATTGACCGAACCCAAAAATTCCTGTTGCGTCTGAAAGTAGAAACTCGCCCGATTACATCGGTATGTGTATTTTTCCCCTAGGCCATTCTGGTTAAGCGATTGGAGCAGCAGAAGTGCGAAAAATTTGTTGTCTTCTCAACCATTTCTTAGCTTCAAACTCCCATATCTCGCGAACGGATTGACCTAACCCAAAAATTCCTATTGCATCTGAAAGTAGAAACTCGCTCGATTACAACGGTATGCGTATTTTTTCCCCAGTACATTCTGGTTAAGCGATTGGAGAAGCAGAAGTGCGAAAAATTTGATGTCTTGTCAACCATTTCTGCTTCAAACTCCCATATCTCCCGAACGGATTGACCTAACCGAAAAATTCGTATTGCATCTGAAAGTAGAAACTCGCCCGATTACAACGGTATACGTATTTTTTCCCTAGGCCATTCTGGTTAAGCGTTTGGAGCAGCAGGATTGCGAAAAATTTGTTGTCTTCTCAACCACTTCATAGCTTCAAACACCCATATCACGCGCACGGATTGACCTAACCCAAAAATTCCTATTGCGTCTGAAAGTAGAAACTCGCCCGATTACAACGGTATGTGTATTTTTTCCCTAGGCAGTTCTGGTTAAGCGTTTGGAGCAGCAGGATTGCGAAAAATGTTTTGCCTTCTCAACCATTTCTGGGCTTCAAACTCCCATATCTCGCGAACGGATTGACCTAACCCAAAAATTCCTGTTGCGTCTAAAAGTAGAAACTCGCCCGATTACAACGGTATGCGTATTTTTCCCCTTGACCATTCTGGTTAAGCGATTGGAGAAGCAGAAGTGCGAAAAATTTGTTGTCTTCTCAACCATTTCTTAGATTCAAATTCCCATATCTCCCGAACGGTTTGACCTAACCCAAAAATTCCTATTGCGTCTGAAAGTAGAAACTCGCCCGATTACATTGGTATGTGTATTTTTCCCCTAGGCCATTCTGGTTAAGCGTTTGGAGCAGCAGAAGTGCGAAAAATTTGTTGTCTTCTCAACCATTTCTTAGCTTCAAACTCCCATATCTCGCGAACGGATTGACCTAATCCAAAAATTCCTATTGCGCCTGAAAGTAGAAACTCGACCGATTACAACGGTATGTGTATTTTTCCCCTAGGGCGTACTGGTTAAGCGTTTGGAGCAGCAGAATTGCGAAAAATGTTTTGCCTTCTCAACCAATTCTTGGCTTCAATCTCCCATATCTCGCGAACGGATTGACCAACTCGAGAAATTCCTGTTGCATCTGAAGCTAGAAGCTCGCCCGATAACAACGGTATGTGTATTTTTGCCCTAGGCACTAGTACTTATTGGTTTCGAGTATCAGACTTGCGAAAATTTTGATGGTTCCTCAACCATTCCTTAACTTCAAACTCCCATATCTCGCGAACGGATTGACGAACTCGAGAAATTCCTGTTGCATCTGAAAGTAGAAACTCGCCCGATTACAACGGTGTGTGTATTTTTTCCCTAGGCCATTCTGGTTAAGCGTTTGGAACAGCAGAATTGCGAAAAATTTTTTGCCTTCTCAACCATTTCTTGGCTTCAAACTCCCATATCTCGCGAACGGATTGACCTAACCCTAAAATTCCTGTTGCGTCTGAAAGTAGAAACTCGCCGATTACAACGCTATGTGTATTTTTTCCCTAGGCCATTCTGGTTAAGCGATTGGTGCAGCAGAAGAGCGAAAAATTTGTTGTCTGCTCCACCATTTCTTCGCTTCAAACTCCCACATCACGCGAACGGATTGACCTAACCCAAAAATTCCTATTGCATCTGAAAGCAGAAACGCGCTCGATTACAACGGTATGCATATTTTTTCCCCAGTACATTCTGGTTAAGCGATTGGAGCAGCAGAAGTGCGAAAAATTTGTTGTCTCGTCAACCATTTCTTAGCTTCAAAGTCCCATATCTCGCGAACGGATTGGCCAAACCCAAAAAATTCCTGCTGCGTCTGAAAGTAGAAACTCGCCCGATTAAAACGGTGTGTGTATTTTTTCCCTAGGCCATTCTGGTTAAGCGATTGGTGCAGCAGAAGTGCGAAAAATTTGTTGTCTGCTCAACCATTTCTTCGCTTCAAAGTCCCATATCTCGCGAACGGATTGACCTTTCCCAAAAATTCCTGTTTCGTCTGATAGTAGAAACTCGCCCGATTACAACGCTATGCGTATTTTTTCCCTAGGCCATTCTGGTTAAGCGATTGGAGCAGCAGAAGGGCGAAAAATTTTTGTCTTGTTAACCATTTCCTCGCTTCAAAGTCCCATATCTCGCGAACGGATTGACGGAACCCAAAAATTCCTGTTGCGCCTGAAAGTAGAAACTCGCCCGATTACAACGGTATGTGTATTTTTTCCCTATGCCATTCTGGTGAAGCGTTTGGAGCAGCAGAAGTGCGAAAAATTTTGAGCCTTCTCATACATTTCTTGGCTTCAAACTCCCATATCTCGCGAACGGATTGACCTAACCCAAAAATTCCTGTTGCGCCTGAAAGTAGAAACTCGCCCGATTACAACGGTATGTGTATTTTTCCCCAGTACATTCTGGTTAAGTGATAGGAGCAGCAGAAGTGCGAAAAATTTGTTGTCTTGTCAACCATTTCTGCTTCAAACTCCCATATCTCCCGAACGGTATGACCTAACCCAAAAATTCCTATCGCGTCTGAAAGTAGAAAATCGCCCGATTACATTGGTATGTGTATTTTGCCCCTAGGCCATTCTGGTTAAGCGTTTGGAACAGCAGAATTGCGAAAAATGTTTTGCCTTCTCAACCAATTCTTGGCTTCAATCTCCCATATCTCGCGAAAGGATTGACCAACTCGAGAAATTCCTGTTGAATCTGAAGGTAGAAGCTCGCCCGATAACAACGGTATGTGTATTTTTGCCCTAGGCACTAGTACTTATTGGTTTCGAGTATCAGACTTGCGAAAATTTTGATGGTTCCTCAACCATTCCTTAACTTCAAACTCCCATATCTCGCGAACGGATTGACGAACTCGAGAAATTCCTGTTGCATCTGAAAGTAGAAACTCGCCCGATTACAACGGTGTGTGTATTTTTTCCCTAGGCCATTCTGGTTAAGCGTATGGAATAGCAGAATTGCGAAAAATTTTTTGTCTTCTCAACCATTTCTTGGCTTCAAACTCCCATATCTCGCGAACGGATTGACCTAACCCTAAAATTCCTGTTGCGTCTGAAAGTAGAAACTCGCCGATTACAACGCTATGTGTATTTTTCCCCAGTACATTCTGGTTAAGTGATAGGTGCAGCAGAAGTGCGAAAAACTTGTTGTCTTGTCAACCATTTCTGCTTCAAACTCCCATATCTCCCGAACGGTTTGACCTAACCCAAAAATTCCTATCGCGTCTGAAAGTAGAAACTCGCCCGATTACATAGGTATGTGTATTTTTCCCCTAGGCCATTCTGGTTAAGCGTTTGGAGCAGCAGAAGTGCGAAAAATTTGTTGTCTTCTCAACCATTTCTTAGCTTCAAACTCCCATATCTCGCGAACGGATTGACCTAATCCAAAAATTCCTATTGCGCCTGAAAGTAGAAACTCGACCGATTACAACGGTATGTGTATTTTTCCCCTAGGCCGTACTGGTTAAGCGTTTGGAGCAGCAGAATTGCGAAAAATGTTTTGCCTTCTCAACCAATTCTTGGCTTCATACTCCCATATCTCGCCAGCGGATTGACCTAACCCAAAAATTCCAATTGCATCTGAAAGTAGAAACTCGCCCGATTACAACGGTGTGTGTATTTTTCCCCTAGGTCATTCTGGTTAAGCGTTTGGAGCAACAGAATTGCGAAAAATTTGTTGTCTTCTCAACCACTTCATAGCTTCAAACACCCATATCACGCGCACGGATTGACCTAACCCAAAAATTCCTATTGCGTCTGAAAGTAGAAACTCGCCCGATTACAACGGTATGTGTATTTTTTCCCTAGGCAATTCTGGTTAAGCGTTTGGAGCAGCAGGATTGCGAAAAATGTTTTGCCTTCTCAACCATTTCTGGGCTTCAAACTCCCATATCTCGCGAACGGATTGACCTAACCCAAAAATTCCTGTTGCGTCTAAAAGTAGAAACTCGCCCGATTACAACGGTATGCGTATTTTTCCCCTTGACCATTCTGGTTAAGCGATTGGAGAAGCAGAAGTGCGAAAAATTTGTTGTCTTGTCAACCACTTCTGCTTCAAACTCCCATATCTCGCGAACGGATTGACCCAACCCAAAAATTCCTTTTGCGTCTGAAAGTAAAAACTCGACCGATTACAACGGTATGTGTATTTTTCCCCTAGGCCATTCTGGTTAAGCGATTGGTGCAGCAGAAGTGCGAAAAATTTGTTATCTTGTCAACCATTTCTGCTTCAAACTCCCATATCTCGCGAACGGATTGACCTAACCGAAAAATTCCTATTGCGTCTGAAAGTAGAAATGCGTCCGATTACAACGCTATGTGCATTTTTCCCCTAGGCCATTCTGGTGAAGCGTTTGGAGCAGCAGAAGTGCGAAAAATTTTTTGCCTTCTCAACCAATTCTTGGCTTCATACTCCCATATCTCGCGAACGGATTGACCTAACCCAAAAATTCCAATTGCATCTGAAAGTAGAAACTCGCCCGATTACAACGGTGTGTGTATTTTTTCCCTAGGCCATTCTGGTTAAGCGTTTGGAGCAGCAGAATTGCGAAAAATTTTTTGCCTTCTCAACCATTTTTTGGCTTCATACTCCCATATCTTGCGAACGGATTGACGAACTCGAGAAATTCCTGCTGCATCTGAAAGCAGAAACTCGCCCAATTACAACGGTCTGTGTATTTGTGTCCTTGGCCATAGCAGTTATTGGTTTCGAGTATCAGACTTGCGAAAATTTTGATAGTATCTCAACCATTCCTTAACTTCAAACTCCCATATCTCGCGAACGGATTGACGAACTGGAGAAATTCCTGTTGCATCTGAAAGAAGAAACTCGCCCGATTACAATGGTGTGTGTACTTTTCCCCTAGGCCATTCCAGTTATTGGTTTCGAGTATCAGAACAGCGAAAATTTTGATGGTTTCTCAACCATTCCTTAACTTCAAACTCCCATACCTCGCGAACGGATTGACGAACTGGAGAAATTCCTGTTGCATCTGAAAGAAGAAACTCGCCCGATTACAACGGGGTGTGTACTTTTCCACTAGGCCATTCCAGTTATTGGTTTCGAGTATCAGACATGCGATAATTTTGATGGTTTCTCAACCATTCCGTAACTTCAAACTCCCATATCTCGCGAACTGATTGACGATCTCGAGAAATTCCTGTTGCATCTGAAAGCAGAGACTCGCCCGATTACAACAGTATGTGTATTTTTGCCCTAGGCAATTGTTGTTATTGGTTTCGAGTATCAGACTTGCAAAAATTTTGATGATTTCTCAACCATTCCTTAACTTCAAACTCCCATATCTCGCGAACGGATTACCAACTCGAGAAATTCCAGTTGCATCTGAAAGCATAATCTCGCCCGATTACAATGGTATGTGTATTTTTTCCGTAGGCCATAGAAGTTATTGGTTCCGAATATCAGACTTGCGAAAATTTTGATGGATTCTCAACCATTCCTTAACCTCAAACTCCCATATCTCGCGAACGGTAGACGAACTCGAGAAATTCCTTTTGCATCTGAAAGTAGAAACTCGTCCGATTACAATGGTGTATGTATTTTTGCCCTAGGACATGGTAGTTATTGGTTTCGAGTATCAGACCAGCGAAAATTTTGATGGTTTCTCAACCATTCCTTAACTTCAAACTCCCATATCTCGCGAACGGATTGACGATCTCGAGAAATTCCTCTTGCATCTGAAAGTAGAAACTCGCCCGATTACAACAGTATGTGTATTTTTCCCCTCGGCAATAGTACTTACTGGTTTCGAGTATCAGACATGAGAAAATTTTGATGGTTTCTCAACCATTCCTTAACTTCAAACTCCCATATCTCGCGAACGGATTGACGAACTCGAGAAATTCCTCTTGCATCTGAAAGTAGAAACTCGCCCGATTACAACGGTATATGTATTTTTCCCCTCGGCAATAGTGGTTATTGGTTTCGAGTATCAGACTTGCGAAATATTGATGGTTTCTCAACCATTCCTCAACTTCAAATTATCATATCTCGCGAACGGATTGACGATCTCGAGAAATTCCTGTTGCATCTGAAAGCAGAATCTCGCCCGATTACAATGGTATGTGTATTTTTTCCCTAGGCCATAGAAGTTATTGGTTCCGAATATCAGACTTGCGAAAATTTTGATGGATTCTCAACCATTCCTTAACCTCAAACTCCCATATCTCGCGAACAGTAGACGAACTCGAGAAATTCCTTTTGCATCTGAAAGCAGAATCTCGCCCGATTACAATGGTATGTGGATTTTTGTCCTAGGCCGTAATAGTTATTTGTTTCGAGTATCAGACTTGCGAAAATTTTGTTGGTTTCTCAACCATTCCTTAACTTCAAACTCCCATATCTCGCGAACGGATTGACGATCTCGAGAAATTCCTGTTGCATCTGAAAGCAGAGACTCGCCCGATTACAACAGTATGTGTATTTTTGCCCTAGGCAATTGTAGTTATTGGTTTCGAGTATCAGACTTGCGAAAATTTTGACGGTTTCTGAACCATTCCTTAACTTCAAACTCCCATATCTCGGGAACGGATTGACGAACTCGAGAAATTCCTGTTGCATCTGAAAGCAGAGACTCGATCGATTACAATGGTGTGTGTATTTTTGCCCTAGAACATAGTAGTTATTGGTTTCGAGTATCAGATTTACGAAAATTTTGATGGTTTCTCAACAATTCCCTAACCTCAAACTCCCATATCTCGCGAACGGATTGACGAACTCGAGAAATTCCTGTTGCATCTGAAAGCAGAAACTCGCCCGATTACAATGGGGTGTGTACTTTTCCCCTAGGCCATTCCAGTTATTGGTTTCGAGAATCAGACCAGCGAAAATTTTGATGGTTTCTCAACCATTCCTTAACTTCAAACTCCCATATCTCACGAACGGATTGACGAACTCGAGAAATTCCTGTTGCATCTGAAAGTAGAAACTCGCCCGCTTACAACAGTATGTGTATTTTTGCCCTAGGCAATTGTAGTTATTGGTTTCGAGTATCAGACTTGCGAAAATTTTGACGGTTTCTGAACCATTCCTTAACTTCAAACTCCCATATCTCGCGAACGGATTGATGAACTCGAGAAATTCCTCTTGCATCTGAAAGCAGAGACTCGCCCGATTGCAATGGTGTATGTATTTTTGCCCTAGGACATAGTAGTTATTGGTTTCGAGTATCAGACATGCGAAAATTTTGATGGTTTCTCAACCATTCCGTAACTTCAAACGCCCATATCTCGCGAACGGATTGACGATCTCGAGAAATTCCTGCTGCATCTGAAAGCAGAAACTCGCCCGATTACAACGGTATGTGTATTTTTGCCCTAGGCAATTGTAGTTATTGGTTTCGTGTATCAGACTTGCAAAAATTTTGATGACTTGTCAACCATTCCTTAACTTCAAACTCCCATATCTCGCGAACGGATTACCAACTCGAGAAATTCCAGTTGCATCTAAATGCATAATCTCGCCCGATTACAATGGTATGTGTATTTTTGCCCTAGGCCATAGCAGTTATTGGTTTCGTGTATCCGACTTGCGAAAATTTTGATGGATTCTCAACCATTCCTTAACTTCAAAGTCCCATATCTCGCGAACGGATTGACGAACACGAGAAATTCCTGTTGCATCTGAAAGAAGAAACTCGCCTTATTACAATGGGGTGTGTACTTTTCCCCTAGGCCATTCCAGTTATTGGTTTCGCGTATCAGACCAGCGAAAATTTTGATGGTTTCTGAACCATTCCTTAACTTCGAACTCCCATATCTCTCGAACGGATTGACGATCTCGAGAAATTCCTGTTGCATCTGAAAGCAGAAACTCGCCCGATTACAACGGTATGTGTATTTTTGCCCTAGGCAATTGTAGTTATTGGTTTCGTGTATCAGACTTGCAAAAATTTTGATGACTTGTCAACCATTCCTTAACTTCAAACTCCCATATCTCGCGAACGGATTACCAACTCGAGAAATTCCAGTTGCATCTAAATGCATAATCTCGCCCGATTACAATGGTATGTGTATTTTTGCCCTAGGCCATAGCAGTTATTGGTTTCGTGTATCCGACTTGCGAAAATTTTGATGGATTCTCAACCATTCCTTAACTTCAAAGTCCCATATCTCGCGAACGGATTGACGAACTGGAGAAATTCCTGTTGCATGTGAAAGAAGAAACTCGCCCGATTACAATGGGGTGTGTACTTTTCCCCTAGGTCATTCCAGTTATTGGTTTCGAGTATCAGACCAGCGAAAATTTTGATGGTTTCTCAACCATTCCTTAACTTCAAACTCCCATATCTCGCGAACGGATTGACGAACTCCAGAAATTCCAGTTGCATCTGAAAGCAGAAACTTGCCCGATTACAATGGGGTGTGTACTTTTCCCCTGGGCCATTCCAGTTATTGGTTTCGAGTATCAGACCAGCGAAAATTTTGATGGTTTCCCAACCATTCCTTAACTTCAAACTCCCATATCTCGCGAACGGATTGACGAACTCGAGAAATTCCTGTTGCATCTGAAAATAGAAACTCACCCGATTACAACGGTATGTGTATTTTTGCCCTAGGCATTAGTAGTTATTGGTTTCGAGTATCAGAATTACTAAAATTTTGATAGTTTCTCAACCATTCCTTAATTTCATACTCCCATATCTCGCGAACGGATTGACGAACTCGGGAAATTCCTGTTGCATCTGAAAGTAGAAACTCGCCCGATTACAATGGTGTGTGTATTCTTGCCCTAGGCAATTGTAGTTATTGGTTTCGAGTATCAGACTTGCGAAAATTTTCATGGTTTCTCAACCATTCCTTAACTTCAAACTCCCATATCTCGCGAACGGATTGACGAACTCGAGAAGTTCCTGTTGCATCTGAAAGTAGAAACTCGCCCAATTACAACGGTCTGTGTATTTGTGTCCTTGGCCATAGCAGTTATTGGTTTCGAGTATCAGAACAGCGAAAATTTTGATGGTTTCTCAACCATTCCTTAACTTCAAACTCCCATATCTCGCGAACGGATTGACGAACTCCAGAAATTCCAGTTGCATCTGAAAGCAGAAACTTGCCCGATTACAATGGGGTGTGTACTTTTCCCCTGGGCCATTCCAGTTATTGGTTTCGAGTATCAGACCAGCGAAAATTTTGATGGTTTCCCAACCATTCCTTAACTTCAAACTCCCATATCTCGCGAACGGATTGACGAACTCGAGAAATTCCAATTGCATCTGAAAGTAGAAACTCGCCCGATTACAACGGTGTGTGTATTTTTTCCCTAGGCCATTCTGGTTAAGCGTTTGGAGCAGCAGAATTGCGAAAAATTTTTTGCCTTCTCAACCATTTTTTGGCTTCATACTCCCATATCTTGCGAACGGATTGACGAACTCGAGAAATTCCTGCTGCATCTGAAAGCAGAAACTCGCCCAATTACAACGGTCTGTGTATTTGTGTCCTTGGCCATAGCAGTTATTGGTTTCGAGTATCAGACTTGCGAAAATTTTGATAGTATCTCAACCATTCCTTAACTTCAAACTCCCATATCTCGCGAACGGATTGACGAACTGGAGAAATTCCTGTTGCATCTGAAAGAAGAAACTCGCCCGATTACAATGGTGTGTGTACTTTTCCCCTAGGCCATTCCAGTTATTGGTTTCGAGTATCAGAACAGCGAAAATTTTGATGGTTTCTCAACCATTCCTTAACTTCAAACTCCCATACCTCGCGAACGGATTGACGAACTGGAGAAATTCCTGTTGCATCTGAAAGAAGAAACTCGCCCGATTACAACGGGGTGTGTACTTTTCCACTAGGCCATTCCAGTTATTGGTTTCGAGTATCAGACATGCGATAATTTTGATGGTTTCTCAACCATTCCGTAACTTCAAACTCCCATATCTCGCGAACTGATTGACGATCTCGAGAAATTCCTGTTGCATCTGAAAGCAGAGACTCGCCCGATTACAACAGTATGTGTATTTTTGCCCTAGGCAATTGTTGTTATTGGTTTCGAGTATCAGACTTGCAAAAATTTTGATGATTTCTCAACCATTCCTTAACTTCAAACTCCCATATCTCGCGAACGGATTACCAACTCGAGAAATTCCAGTTGCATCTGAAAGCATAATCTCGCCCGATTACAATGGTATGTGTATTTTTTCCCCAGGCCATAGAAGTTATTGGTTCCGAATATCAGACTTGCGAAAATTTTGATGGATTCTCAACCATTCCTTAACCTCAAACTCCCATATCTCGCGAACGGTAGACGAACTCGAGAAATTCCTTTTGCATCTGAAAGTAGAAACTCGTCCGATTACAATGGTGTATGTATTTTTGCCCTAGGACATGGTAGTTATTGGTTTCGAGTATCAGACCAGCGAAAATTTTGATGGTTTCTCAACCATTCCTTAACTTCAAACTCCCATATCTCGCGAACGGATTGACGAACTCGAGAAATTCCTCTTGCATCTGAAAGTAGAAACTCGCCCGATTACAACGGTATATGTATTTTTCCCCTCGGCAATAGTGGTTATTGGTTTCGAGTATCAGACTTGCGAAATATTGATGGTTTCTCAACCATTCCTCAACTTCAAATTATCATATCTCGCGAACGGATTGACGAACTCGAGAAATTCCAGTTGCATCTGAAAGCAGAATCTCGCCCGATTACAATGGTATGTGTATTTTTTCCCTAGGCCATAGAAGTTATTGGTTCCGAATATCAGACTTGCGAAAATTTTGATGGATTCTCAACCATTCCTTAACCTCAAACTCCCATATCTCGCGAACGGTGGACGAACTCGAGAAATTCCTTTTGCATCTGAAAGCAGAATCTCGCCCGATTACAATGGTATGTGGATTTTTGTCCTAGGCCGTAATAGTTATTGGTTTCGAGTATCAGACTTGCGAAAATTTTGTTGGTTTCTCAACCATTCCTTAACTTCAAACTCCCATATCTCGCGAACGGATTGACGATCTCGAGAAATTCCTGTTGCATCTGAAAGTAGAAACTCGCCCGATTACAACGGTGTGTGTATTTTTTCCCTAGGCCATTCTGGTTAAGCGTTTGGAGCAGCAGAATTGCGAAAAATTTTTTGCCTTCTCAACCATTTGTTGGCTTCATACTCCCATATCTTGCGAACGGATTG
>NW_027480232.1:0-29732 GCF_051014685.1 Ptiloglossa arizonensis | reverse complement strand
TTATACGTTATACGTTGTACCTTATACGTTATACGTCATTCGTTATACGTTAGACGTTACACAATATAGGTTATACGTTATACGTTATACGTTATACGTTATACGTTATACGTTATACGTTATACGTTATACGTTATACGTTATACGTTATACGTTATACGTTATACGTTATACGTTATACGTTATACGTTATACGTTATACGTTATACGTTATACGTTATACGTTATACGCTATACGTTATACGTTATACGCTATACGTTATACGTTATACGTTATACGTTATACGTTATACGTCATACATTATACGTTAGACATTACACGTTATACGTTATACTTTATACGTTATACGTTATACGTTATACGTTATACGTTATACGTTATACGTTATACGTTATACGTTATACGTTATACGTTATACGTAATATGTAATACGTCATACGTTTTACGTTATACGTTATACGTTATACGTTATACGTTATACGTTATACGTTATACGTTATACGTTATACGTTATACGTTATACGTTATACGTTATACGTAATATGTAATACGTCATACGTTTTACGTTATACGCTATGCGTTATACGTTATACGTTATACGTTATACGTTATACGTTATACGTTATACGTTATACGTTATACGTTATACGTCATTCGTTATACGTTAGACGTTACACAATATAGGTTATACGTTATACGTTATACGTTATACGTTATACGTTATACGTTATACGTTATACGTTATACGTTATACGTTATACGTTATACGTTATACGTTATACGTTATACGTTATACGTTATACGTTATACGTTATACGTTATACGTTATACGTTATACGTTATACGTTATACGTTATACGTTATACGTTATACGTTATACGTTATACGTTATACGTTATACGTTATACGTTATACGTTATACGTTATACGTTATACGTTATACGTTGTACGTTATACGTTATACGTTATACGTTCTACGTTAGATGTTACACAATATAGGTTATACGTTATACGTTATACGTTATACGTTATACGTTATACGTTATACGTTATACGTTATACGTTATACGTTATACGTTATACGTTATACGTTATACGTTATACGTTATACGTTATACGTTATACGTTATACGTTATACGTTATACGTTATAGAATATACGTTATAGGTTATACGTTATACGTTATACGTTATACGTTATACGTTATACGTTATACGTTATAAGTTATACGTTATACGTTATACGTTATACGTTATACGTTATACGTTATACGTTATACGTTGTACCTTATACGTTATACGTCATTCGTTATACGTTAGACGTTACACAATATAGGTTATACGTTATACGTTATACGTTATACGTTATACGTTATACGTTATACGTTATACGTTATACGTTATACGTTATACGTTATACGTTATACGTTATACGTTATACGTTATACGTTATACGTTATACGTTATACGTTATACGTTATACGTTATACGTTATACGCTATACGTTATACGTTATACGCTATACGTTATACGTTATACGTTATACGTTATACGTTATACGTCATACATTATACGTTAGACATTACACGTTATACGTTATACTTTATACGTTATACGTTATACGTTATACGTTATACGTTATACGTTATACGTTATACGTTATACGTTATACGTTATACGTAATATGTAATACGTCATACGTTTTACGTTATACGTTATACGTTATACGTTATACGTTATACGTTATACGTTATACGTTATACGTTATACGTTATACGTTATACGTTATACGTTATACGTTATACGTTATACGTTATACGTAATATGTAATACGTCATACGTTTTACGTTATACGCTATGCGTTATACGTTATACGTTATACGTTATACGTTATACGTTATACGTTATACGTTATACGTTATACGTTATACGTCATTCGTTATACGTTAGACGTTACACAATATAGGTTATACGTTATACGTTATACGTTATACGTTATACGTTATACGTTATACGTTATACGTTATACGTTATACGTTATACGTTATACGTTATACGTTATACGTTATACGTTATACGTTATACGTTATACGTTATACGTTATACGTTATACGTAATACGTTATACGTTATACGTTATACGTTATACGTTATACGTTATACGTTATACGTTATACGTTATACGTTATACGTTATACGTTATACGTTATACGTTATACGTTATACGTTATACGTTATAGGTTCTACGTTATACGTTATACGTTATACGTTATACGTTATACGTTATACGTTATACGTTATACGTTATACGTTATACGTTATACGTTATACGTTATACGTTATACGTTATACGTTATAAGTTATACGTTATACGTTATACGTTATACGTTATACGTTATACGTTATACGTTATACGTTGTACCTTATACGTTATACGTCATTCGTTATACGTTAGACGTTACACAATATAGGTTATACGTTATACGTTATACGTTATACGTTATACGTTATACGTTATACGTTATACGTTATACGTTATACGTTATACGTTATACGTTATACGTTATACGTTATAGAATATACGTTATAGGTTATACGTTATACGTTATACGTTATACGTTATACGTTATACGTTATACGTTATAAGTTATACGTTATACGTTATACGTTATACGTTATACGTTATACGTTATACGTTATACGTTGTACCTTATACGTTATACGTCATTCGTTATACGTTAGACGTTACACAATATAGGTTATACGTTATACGTTATACGTTATACGTTATACGTTATACGTTATACGTTATACGTTATACGTTATACGTTATACGTTATACGTTATACGTTATACGTTATACGTTATACGTTATACGTTATACGTTATACGTTATACGTTATACGTTATACGTTATACGTTATACGTTATACGTTATACGCTATACGTTATACGTTATACGCTATACGTTATACGTTATACGTTATACGTTATACGTTATACGTCATACATTATACGTTAGACGTTACACGTTATACGTTATACTTTATACGTTATACGTTATACGTTATACGTTATACGTTATACGTTATACGTTATACGTTATACGTTATACGTTATACGTAATATGTAATACGTCATACGTTTTACGTTATACGTTATACGTTATACGTTATACGTTATACGTTATACGTTATACGTTATACGTTATACGTTATACGTTATACGTTATACGTTATACGTTATACGTAATATGTAATACGTCATACGTTTTACGTTATACGCTATGCGTTATACGTTATACGTTATACGTTATACGTTATACGTTATACGTTATACGTTATACGTTATACGTTATACGTCATTCGTTATACGTTAGACGTTACACAATATAGGTTATACGTTATACGTTATACGTTATACGTTATACGTTATACGTTATACGTTATACGTTATACGTTATACGTTATACGTTATACGTTATACGTTATACGTTATACGTTATACGTTATACGTTATACGTTATACGTTATACGTAATACGTTATACGTTATACGTTATACGTTATACGTTATACGTTATACGTTATACGTTATACGTTATACGTTATACGTTATACGTTATACGTTATACGTTATACGTTATACGTTATACGTTATAGGTTCTACGTTATACGTTATACGTTATACGTTATACGTTATACGTTACACGTTATACGTTATACGTTATACGTTATACGTTATACGTTATACGTTATACGTTATACGTTATACCTTATACGTTATACGTTATACGTTATACGTTATACGTTATAGGTCATACCTTATACGTGATACGTTATACGTTATACGTTATACGTTATACGTTATACGTTATACGTTATACGTAATATGTAATACGTCATACGTTATAAGTTATACGTTATACGTTATACGTTATACGTTATACGTTATACGTTATACGTTATACGTTATACGTTATACGTTCTACGTTATACGTTCTACGTTATACGTTATACGTTAAACGTTATACGTTATACGTTACACGTTATACGTTATACGTTCTACGTTATACGTTCTACGTTATACGTTATACGTTAAACGTTATACGTTATACTTTACACGTTATACGTTATACGTTATAGAATATACGTTATAGGTTATACGTTGTACGTTATACGTTATACGTTATAAGTTATACGTTATACGTTATACGTTATACGTTATACGTTATACGTTATACGTTATACGTTATACGTTATACGTTATACGTTATACGTTATACGTGATACGTTATACGTTATACGTTATACGTTATACGTTATACGTTATAGAATATACGTTATAGGTTATACGTTATACGTTATACGTTATACGTTATAAGTTATACGATATACGTTATACGTCATAAGTTATACGTTATACGTTATACGTTATACGTTATACGTTATACGTTATACGTTATACGTTATACGTTAGACGTTATACGTTATACGTTATACGTTATACGTTATACGTTATACGTTATTCGTTATAGAATATACGTTATAGGTTATACGTTATACGTTATACGTTATACGTTATACGTTATACGTTATACGTTATACGTTATACGTTATACGTTATACGTTATACGTTATACGTTATACGTTATAGAATATACGTTATAGGTTATACGTTATACGTTATACGTTATACGTTATAAGTTATACGTTATACGTTATACGTTATACGTTATACGTTATACGTTATACGTTATACGTTATACGTTATACGTTATACGTTATACGTTATACGTTATACGTTATACGTTATACGTTATACGTTATACGTTATACGTCATTCGTTATACGTTAGACGTTACACAATATAGGTTATACGTTATACGTTATACGTTATACGTTATACGTTATACGTTATACGATATACGTTATACGTTATACGTTATACGTTATACGATATACGTTATACGTTATACGTTATACGTTATACGCTATACGTTATACGTTATACGTTATACGTTATACGTTATACGTTATACGTTATACGTTATACGTTATACGTCATACGTTATACGTTATACGTTATACGTTCTACGTTATACGTTATATAATATGTTATACGTTATACGTTATACGTTATACGTTATACGTTATACGTTATACGTTATACGTTATACGTTATACGTTATACGTTATACGTTATACGTTATACGTTATACGTTATACCTTATACGTTATACGTTATACGTTATACGTTATACGTTATACGTTATACGTTATACGTTATACGTTATACGTTATACGTTATACGTTATACGTTATAGAATATACGTTATAGGTTATACGTTATACGTTATACGTTATACGTTATAGAATATACGTTATAGGTTATACGTTATACGTTATACGTTATACGTTACACGTTATAAGTTATACGTTATACGTTATACGTTATACGTTATACGTTATACGTTATACGTTATACGTTATACGTTATACGTTATACGTTATACGTTATACGTTATACGTTATACGTTATACGTTATACGTTATACGTTATACGTTATACGTTATACGTTATACGTTATACGTTATACGTTATACGTTATACGTTATACGTTATACGTTATACGTTATACGTTATACGTTATACGTTATACGCTATACGTTATACGTTATACGCTATACGTTATACGTTATACGTTATACGTTATACGTTATACGTCATACATTATACGTTAGACGTTACACGTTATACGTTATACTTTATACGTTATACGTTATACGTTATACGTTATACGTTATACGTTATACGTTATACGTTATACGTTATACGTTATACGTAATATGTAATACGTCATACGTTTTACGTTATACGTTATACGTTATACGTTATACGTTATACGTTATACGTTATACGTTATACGTTATACGTTATACGTTATACGTTATACGTTATACGTTATACGTTATACGTAATATGTAATACGTCATACGTTTTACGTTATACGCTATGCGTTATACGTTATACGTTATACGTTATACGTTATACGTTATACGTTATACGTTATACGTTATACGTTATACGTCATTCGTTATACGTTAGACGTTACACAATATAGGTTATACGTTATACGTTATACGTTATACGTTATACGTTATACGTTATACGTTATACGTTATACGTTATACGTTATACGTTATACGTTATACGTTATACGTTATACGTTATACGTTATACGTTATACGTTATACGTAATACGTTATACGTTATACGTTATACGTTATACGTTATACGTATACGTTATACGTTATACGTTATACGTATACGTTATACGTTATACGTTATACGTTATACGTTATACGTTATACGTTATACGTTATACGTTATACGTTATACGTTATACGTTATACGTTATACGTTATACGTTATACGTTATACGTTATACGTAATACGTTATACGTTATACGTTATACGTTATACGTTATACGTTATACGTTATACGTTATACGTTATACGTTATACGTTATACGTTATACGTTATACGTTATACGTAATATGTAATACGTCATACGTTTTACGTTATACGTTATACGTTATACGTTGTACCTTATACGTTATACGTCATTCGTTATACGTTAGACGTTACACAATATAGGTTATACGTTATACGTTATACGTTATACGTTATACGTTATACGTTATACGTTATACGTTATACGTTATACGTTATACGTTATACGTTATACGTTATACGTTATACGTTATACGTTATACGTTATACGTTATACGTTATACGTTATACGTTATACGTTATACGTTATACGTTATACGTTATACGCTATACGTTATACGTTATACGCTATACGTTATACGTTATACGTTATACGTTATACGTTATACGTCATACATTATACGTTAGACGTTACACGTTATACGTTATACTTTATACGTTATACGTTATACGTTATACGTTATACGTTATACGTTATACGTTATACGTTATACGTTATACGTTATACGTTATACGTTATACGTTATACGTAATATGTAATACGTCATACGTTTTACGTTATACGTTATACGTTATACGTTATACGTTATACGTTATACGTTATACGTTATACGTTATACGTTATACGTTATACGTTATACGTTATACGTAATATGTAATACGTCATACGTTTTACGTTATACGCTATGCGTTATACGTTATACGTTATACGTTATACGTTATACGTTATACGTTATACGTTATACGTTATACGTTATACGTCATTCGTTATACGTTAGACGTTACACAATATAGGTTATACGTTATACGTTATACGTTATACGTTATACGTTATACGTTATACGTTATACGTTATACGTTATACGTTATACGTTATACGTTATACGTTATACGTTATACGTTATACGTAATACGTTATACGTTATACGTTATACGTTATACGTTATACGTTATACGTTATACGTTATACGTTATACGTTATACGTTATACGTTATACGTTATACGTTATACGTTATACGTTATACGTTATAGGTTCTACGTTATACGTTATACGTTATACGTTATACGTTATACGTTATACGTTATACGTTATACGTTATACGTTATACGTTATACGTTATACGTTATACGTTATACGTTATACGTTATACGTAATATGTAATACGTCATACGTTTTACGTTATACGCTATGCGTTATACGTTATACGTTATACGTCATACTTTATACGTTATACGTTATACGTTATACGTTATACGTTATACGTTACACGTTATACGTTATACGTTATGCGTTATACGTTATACGTTATACGTTATAGGTTATACGTTATACGTTATACGATATACGTTATAGGTCATACCTTATACGTGATACGTTATACGTTATACGTTATACGTTATACGTTATACGTTATACGTTATACGTAATATGTAATACGTCATACGTTATAAGTTATACGTTATACGTTATACGTTATACGTTATACGTTATACGTTATACGTTATACGTTATACGTTATATGTTATACGTTATACGTTATACGTTATACGTCATTCGTTATACGTTAGACGTTACACAATATAGGTTATACGTTATACGTTATACGTTATACGATATACGTTATACGTTATACGTTATACGTTATACGTTATACGTTATACGTTATACGTTATACGTTATACGTTATACGTTATACGTTATACGTTATACGTTATACGTTATACGTTATACGTTATACGTTATACGTTATACGTTATACGTTATACGTTATACGTTATACGTTATACGTTATACGTTATACGTTATACGTTATACGTTATACGTTATACGTTATATGTAATACGTCATACGTTTTACGTTATACGTTACACGTTATACCTTATACGTTATACGTTATACGTTATACGTTATACGTTATACGTTATACGTTATACGTTATACGTTATACGTAATATGTAATACGTCATACGTTATAAGTTATACGTTATACGTTATACGTTATACGTTATACGTTATACGTTATACGTTATACGTTATACGTTATACGTTATATGTTATACGTTATACGTTATACGTTATACGTCATTCGTTATACGTTAGACGTTACACAATATAGGTTATACGTTATACGTTATACGTTATACGTTATACGTTATACGTTATACGTTATACGTTATACGTTATACGTTATACGTTATACGTTATACGTTATACGTTATACGTTATACGTTATACGTTATACGTTATACGTTATACGTTATACGTTATACGTTATACGTTATACGTTATACGTTATACGTTATACGTTATACGCTATACGCTGTACGTTATACGCTATACGTTATACGTTATACGTTATACGTTATACGTTATACGTTATACGTTATACGTTATACGTTATACGTTATACGTTATACGTTATACGTTATACGTTATACGTTATACGTTATACGTTATACGTCATACGTTATACGTTATACGTTATACGTTATACGTTATACGTTATACGTTATACGTTATACGTTATACATTATACGTTATACGTTATACGTTATACGTTATACGTTATATGTAATACGTCATACGTTTTACGTTATACTTTACACGTTATACCTTATACGTTATACGTTATACGTTATACGTTATACGTTATACGTTATACGTTATACGTTATACGTTATACGTTATACGTTTTACGTTATTCGTTATACGTTCTTCGTTACACGTTATACGTTATACGTTATACGTCATACGTTATACGTTATACGTTATATGTTACACGTTATACGTTACACGTTACACGTTCTACGTTATACGTTACACGTTATACGTTACACGTTATACGTTATACGTTATACGTTATACGTTATACGTTATACGTTATACGTTATACGTTATACGTTATACGTTATACGTTATACGTTATACGTTATACGTTATACGTTATACGTTATACGTTTTACGTTATACGTTATACGTTATACGTTATACGTTATACGTTATACGTTATACTTTATACGTTATACGATATACGTTATACGTTATACGTTATACGTTATACGTTATACGTTATACGTTATACGTTATACGTTATACGTTATACGTTATACGTTATACGTTATACGTTATACGTTATACGTTATACGTTATACGTTATACGTTATACGTTATACGTTATACGTTATACGTTATACGTTATACGTTATACGTTATACGTTATACGTTATACGTTATACGTTATACGTTATACGTTATACGTTATACGTTATACGTTATACGTTATACGTTATACGTTATACGTTATACGTTATACGTTATACGTTATACGTTATACGTTATACGTTATACGTAATACGTTATACGTTATACGTTATACGTTATACGTTATACGTTATACGTTATACGTTATACGTTATACGTTATACGTTATACGTTATACGTTATACGTTATACGTTATACGTTATACGTAATATGTAATACGTCATACGTTTTACGTTATACGTTATACGTTATACGTTGTACCTTATACGTTATACGTCATTCGTTATACGTTAGACGTTACACAATATAGGTTATACGTTATACGTTATACGTTATACGTTATACGTTATACGTTATACGTTATACGTTATACGTTATACGTTATACGTTATACGTTATACGTTATACGTTATACGTTATACGTTATACGTTATACGTTATACGTTATACGTTATACGTTATACGTTATACGCTATACGTTATACGTTATACGCTATACGTTATACGTTATACGTTATACGTTATACGTTATACGTCATACATTATACGTTAGACGTTACACGTTATACGTTATACTTTATACGTTATACGTTATACGTTATACGTTATACGTTATACGTTATACGTTATACGTTATACGTTAGACGTTATACGTTATACGTTATACGTTATACGTAATATGTAATACGTCATACGTTTTACGTTATACGTTATACGTTATACGTTATACGTTATACGTTATACGTTATACGTTATACGTTATACGTTATACGTTATACGTTATACGTTATACGTAATATGTAATACGTCATACGTTTTACGTTATACGCTATGCGTTATACGTTATACGTTATACGTTATACGTTATACGTTATACGTTATACGTTATACGTTATACGTTATACGTCATTCGTTATACGTTAGACGTTACACAATATAGGTTATACGTTATACGTTATACGTTATACGTTATACGTTATACGTTATACGTTATACGTTATACGTTATACGTTATACGTTATACGTTATACGTTATACGTTATACGTTATACGTAATACGTTATACGTTATACGTTATACGTTATACGTTATACGTTATACGTTATACGTTATACGTTATACGTTATACGTTATACGTTATACGTTATACGTTATACGTTATACGTTATACGTTATAGGTTCTACGTTATACGTTATACGTTATACGTTATACGTTATACGTTATACGTTATACGTTATACGTTATACGTTATACGTTATACGTTATACGTTATACGTTATACGTTATACGTTATACGTAATATGTAATACGTCATACGTTTTACGTTATACGCTATGCGTTATACGTTATACGTTATACGTCATACTTTATACGTTATACGTTATACGTTATACGTTATACGTTATACGTTACACGTTATACGTTATACGTTATGCGTTATACGTTATACGTTATACGTTATAGGTTATACGTTATACGTTATACGATATACGTTATAGGTCATACCTTATACGTGATACGTTATACGTTATACGTTATACGTTATACGTTATACGTTATACGTTATACGTAATATGTAATACGTCATACGTTATAAGTTATACGTTATACGTTATACGTTATACGTTATACGTTATACGTTATACGTTATACGTTATACGTTATATGTTATACGTTATACGTTATACGTTATACGTCATTCGTTATACGTTAGACGTTACACAATATAGGTTATACGTTATACGTTATACGTTATACGATATACGTTATACGTTATACGTTATACGTTATACGTTATACGTTATACGTTATACGTTATACGTTATACGTTATACGTTATACGTTATACGTTATACGTTATACGTTATACGTTATACGTTATACGTTTTACGTTATACGTTATACGTTATACGTTATACGTTATACGTTATACGTTATACTTTATACGTTATACGATATACGTTATACGTTATACGTTATACGTTATACGTTATACGTTATACGTTATACGTTATACGTTATACGTTATACGTTATACGTCATACGTTATACGTTATACGTTATATGTTACACGTTATACGTTACACGTTACACGTTCTACGTTATACGTTACACGTTATACGTTATACGTTATACGTTATACGTTATACGTTATACGTTATACGTTATACGTTATACGTTATACGTTATACGTTATACGTTATACGTTATACGTTATACGTTATACGTTATACGTTATACGTTATACGTTATACGTTATATGTAATACGTCATACGTTATACGTTATACGTTATACGTTATACGTTATACGTTATACGTTATACGTTATACGTTATACGTTATACGTTATACGTTATACGTTTTACGTTATACGTTATACGTTATACGTTATACGTTATACGTTATACGTTATACTTTATACGTTATACGATATACGTTATACGTTATACGTTATACGTTATACGTTATACGTTATACGTTATACGTTATACGTTATACGTTATACGTTATACGTTATACGTTATACGTTATACGTTATACGTTATACGTTATACGTTATACGTTATACGTTATACGTTATACGTTATACGTTATACGTTATACGTTATACGTTATACGTTATACGTTATACGTTATACGTTATACGTTATACGTTATACGTTATACGTTATACGTTATACGTTATACGTTATACGTTATACGTTATACGTTATACGTTATACGTTATACGTTATACGTTATACGTTATACGTTATACGTTATACGTTATACGTTATACGTAATACGTTATACGTTATACGTTATACGTTATACGTTATACGTTATACGTTATACGTTATACGTTATACGTTATACGTTATACGTTATACGTTATACGTTATACGTTATACGTAATATGTAATACGTCATACGTTTTACGTTATACGTTATACGTTATACGTTGTACCTTATACGTTATACGTCATTCGTTATACGTTAGACGTTACACAATATAGGTTATACGTTATACGTTATACGTTATACGTTATACGTTATACGTTATACGTTATACGTTATACGTTATACGTTATACGTTATACGTTATACGTTATACGTTATACGTTATACGTTATACGTTATACGTTATACGTTATACGTTATACGTTATACGTTATACGCTATACGTTATACGTTATACGCTATACGTTATACGTTATACGTTATACGTTATACGTTATACGTCATACATTATACGTTAGACGTTACACGTTATACGTTATACTTTATACGTTATACGTTATACGTTATACGTTATACGTTATACGTTATACGTTATACGTTATACGTTAGACGTTATACGTTATACGTTATACGTTATACGTAATATGTAATACGTCATACGTTTTACGTTATACGTTATACGTTATACGTTATACGTTATACGTTATACGTTATACGTTATACGTTATACGTTATACGTTATACGTTATACGTTATACGTAATATGTAATACGTCATACGTTTTACGTTATACGCTATGCGTTATACGTTATACGTTATACGTTATACGTTATACGTTATACGTTATACGTTATACGTTATACGTTATACGTTATACGTCATTCGTTATACGTTAGACGTTACACAATATAGGTTATACGTTATACGTTATACGTTATACGTTATACGTTATACGTTATACGTTATACGTTATACGTTATACGTTATACGTTATACGTTATACGTTATACGTTATACGTTATACGTAATACGTTATACGTTATACGTTATACGCTATACGTTATACGTTATACGTTATACGTTATACGTTATACGTTATACGTTATACGTTATACGTTATACGTTATACGTTATACGTTATACGTTATAGGTTCTACGTTATACGTTATACGTTATACGTTATACGTTATACGTTATACGTTATACGTTATACGTTATACGTTATACGTTATACGTTATACGTTATACGTTATACGTTATACGTTATACGTAATATGTAATACGTCATACGTTTTACGTTATACGCTATGCGTTATACGTTATACGTTATACGTCATACTTTATACGTTATACGTTATACGTTATACGTTATACGTTATACGTTACACGTTATACGTTATACGTTATGCGTTATACGTTATACGTTATACGTTATAGGTTATACGTTATACGTTATACGATATACGTTATAGGTCATACCTTATACGTGATACGTTATACGTTATACGTTATACGTTATACGTTATACGTTATACGTTATACGTAATATGTAATACGTCATACGTTATAAGTTATACGTTATACGTTATACGTTATACGTTATACGTTATACGTTATACGTTATACGTTATACGTTATATGTTATACGTTATACGTTATACGTTATACGTCATTCGTTATACGTTAGACGTTACACAATATAGGTTATACGTTATACGTTATACGTTATACGATATACGTTATACGTTATACGTTATACGTTATACGTTATACGTTATACGTTATACGTTATACGTTATACGTTATACGTTATACGTTATACGTTATACGTTATACGTTATACGTTATACGTATACGTTATACGTTATACGTTATACGTTATACGTTATACGTTATACGTTATACGTTATACGTTATACGTTATACGTTATACGTTATACGTTATACGTTATACGTTATACGTTATATGTAATACGTCATACGTTTTACGTTATACGTTACACGTTATACCTTATACGTTATACGTTATACGTTATACGTTATACGTTATACGTTATACGTTATACGTTATACGTTATACGTTATACGTAATATGTAATACGTCATACGTTATAAGTTATACGTTATACGTTATACGTTATACGTTATACGTTATACGTTATACGTTATACGTTATACGTTATACGTTATATGTTATACGTTATACGTTATACGTTATACGTCATTCGTTATACGTTAGACGTTACACAATATAGGTTATACGTTATACGTTATACGTTATACGTTATACGTTATACGTTATACGTTATACGTTATACGTTATACGTTATACGTTATACGTTATACGTTATACGTTATACGTTATACGTTATACGTTATACGTTATACGTTATACGTTATACGTTATACGTTATACGTTATACGTTATACGTTATACGTTATACGTTATACGTTATACGTTCTACGCTGTACGTTATACGCTATACGTTATACGTTATACGTTATACGTTATACGTTATACGTTATACGTTATACGTTATACGTTATACGTTATACGTTATACGTTATACGTTATACGTTATACGTCATACGTTATACGTTATACGTTATACGTTATACGTTATACGTTATACGTTATACGTTATACGTTATACATTATACGTTATACGTTATACGTTATACGTTATACGTTATATGTAATACGTCATACGTTTTACGTTATACTTTACACGTTATACCTTATACGTTATACGTTATACGTTATACGTTATACGTTATACGTTATACGTTATACGTTATACGTTATACGTTATACGTTTTACGTTATTCGTTATACGTTCTTCGTTACACGTTATACGTTATACGTTATACGTCATACGTTATACGTTATACGTTATATGTTACACGTTATACGTTACACGTTACACGTTCTACGTTATACGTTACACGTTATACGTTATACGTTATACGTTATACGTTATACGTTATACGTTATACGTTATACGTTATACGTTATACGTTATACGTTATACGTTATACGTTATACGTTATACGTTATACGTTATACGTTATACGTTATACGTTTTACGTTATACGTTATACGTTATACGTTATACGTTATACGTTATACGTTATACGTTATACTTATACGTTATACGATATACGTTATACGTTATACGTTATACGTTATACGTTATACGTTATACGTTATACGTTATACGTTATACGTTATACGTTATACGTTATACGTTATACGTTATACGTTATACGTTATACGTTATACGTTATACGTTATACGTTATACGTTATACGTTATACGTTATACGTTATACGTTATACGTTATACGTTATACGTTATACGTTATACGTTATATGTAATACGTCATACGTTTTACGTTATACGTTACACGTTATACCTTATACGTTATACGTTATACGTTATAAGTTATACGTTATACGTTATACGTTATACGTTATACGTTATACGTTTTACGTTATTCGTTATACGTTCTTCGTTACACGTTATACGTTATACGTTATACGTCATACGTTATACGTTATACGTTATATGTTACACGTTATACGTTATACGTTACACGTTCTACGTTATACGTTACACGTTATACGTTATACGTTATATGTTGTACGTTATACGTTATACGTTATACGTTATACATTATACGTTATACGTTATACGTTATACGTTATACGTTATACGTTATACGTTATACGTTATACGTTATACGTTATACGTTATACGTTATACGTTATACGTTAATACGTTATACGTTATACGTAATATGTAATACGTCATACGTTTTACGTTATACGCTATGCGTTATACGTTATACGTTATACGTCATACTTTATACGTTATACGTTATACGTTATACGTTATACGTTACACGTTATACGTTATACGTTATACGTTATACGTTATACGTTATACGTTATAGGTTATACGTTATACGTTATACGATATACGTTATAGGTCATACCTTATACGTGATACGTTATACGTTATACGTTATACGTTATACGTTATACGTTATACGTTATACGTTATACGTAATATGTAATACGTCATACGTTATAAGTTATACGTTATACGTTATACGTTATACGTTATACGTTATACGTTATACGTTATACGTTATACGTTATACGTTATACGTTATACGTTATACGTTATACGTAATATGTAATACGTCATACGTTTTACGTTATACGCTATGCGTTATACGTTATACGTTATACGTTATACGTTATACGTTATACGTTATACGTAATATGTAATACGTCATACGTTTTACGTTATACGCTATGCGTTATACGTTATACGTTATACGTCATACTTTATACGTTATACGTTATACGTTATACGTTATACGTTACACGTTATACGTTATACGTTATACGTTATACGTCATACATTATACGTTAGACGTTACACGTTATACGTTATACTTTATACGTTATACGTTATACGTTATACGTTATACGTTATACGTTATACGTAATATGTAATACGTCATACGTTTTACGTTATACGTTATACGTTATACGTTATCCGTTATACGTTATACGTTATACGTTATACGTTATACGTTATACGTTATACGTTATACGTTATACGTTATACGTAATATGTAATACGTCATACGTTTTACGTTATACGCTATGCGTTATACGTTATACGTTATACGTTATACGTTATACGTTATACGTTATACGTTATACGTTATACGTTATACGTTATACGTCATTCGTTATACGTTAGACGTTACACAATATAGGTTATACGTTATACGTTATACGTTATACGTTATACGTTATACGTTATACGTTATACGTTATACGTTATACGTTATACGTTATACGTTATACGTTATACGTTATACGTTATACGTTATACGTTATACGTTATACGTTATACGTTATACGTTATACGTTATACGTTATACGTTATACGTTATACGTTATACGTTATACGTTATACGTTATACGTTATACGTTATACGTTATACGTTATACGTTATAGGTTCTACGTTATACGTTATACGTTATACGTTATACGTTATACGTTATACGTTATACGTTATACGTTATACGTTATACGTTATACGTTATACGTTATACGTTATACGTTATACGTTATACGTTATACGTTATACGTTATACGTTATACGTTATACGTTATACGTAATATGTAATACGTCATACGTTTTACGTTATACGCTATGCGTTATACGTTATACGTTATACGTCATACTTTTTACGTTATACGTTATACGTTATACGTTATACGTTACACGTTATACGTTATACGTTATACGTTATACGTTATACGTTATACGTTATAGGTTATACGTTATACGTTATACGATATACGTTATAGGTCATACCTTATACGTGATACGTTATACGTTATACGTTATACGTTATACGTTATACGTTATACGTTATACGTAATATGTAATACGTCATACGTTATAAGTTATACTTTACACGTTATACGTTATACGTTATACGTTATACGTTATACGTTATACGTTATACGTTATACGTTATATGTTATACGTTATACGTTATACGTTATACGTCATTCGTTATACGTTAGACGTTACACAATATAGGTTATACATTATACGTTATACGTTATACGTTATACGTTATACGTTATACGTTATACGTTATACGTTATACGTTATACGTTATACGTTATACGTTATACGTTATACGTTATACGTTATACGTTATACGTTATACGTTATACGTTATACGTTATACGTTATACGTTATACGTTATACGTTATACGTTATACGTTATACGTTATACGTTATACGTTATACGTTATACGTTATACGTTATACGTTATACGTTATACGTTATACGTTATACGTTATACGTTATACGTTATACGTTATACGTTATACGTTATACGTTATACGTCATACGTTATACGTTATACGTTATACGTTATACGTTATACGTTATACGTTATACGTTATACGTTATACGTTATACGTTATACGTTATACGTTATACGTTATACGTTATACGTTATACGTTATACGTTATACGTTATACGTTATACGTTATACGTTATACGTTTTATGTAATACGTCATACGTTTTACGTTATACGTTACACGTTATACCTTATACGTTATACGTTATACGTTATACGTTATACGTTATACGTTATACGTTATACGTTATACGTTATACGTTATACGTAATATGTAATACGTCATACGTTATAAGTTATACGTTATACGTTATACGTTATACGTTATACGTTATACGTTATACGTTATACGTTATACGTTATACGTTATATGTTATACGTTATACGTTATACGTTATACGTCATTCGTTATACGTTAGACGTTACACAATATAGGTTATACGTTATACGTTATACGTTATACGTTATAGGTTATACGCTATACGTTATACGATATACGTTATAGGTCATACCTTATACGTGATACGTTATACGTTATACGTTATACGTTATAGGTTATACGTTATACGTTATACGTTATACGTAATATGTAATACGTCATACGTTATAAGTTATACGTTATACGTTATACGTAATATGTAATACGTCATACGTTATAAGTTATACGTTATACGTTATACGTTATACGTTATACGTTATACGTTATACGTTATACGTTATACGTTATATGTTATACGTTATACGTTATACGTTATACGTCATTCGTTATACGTTAGACGTTTACACAATATAGGTTATACGTTATACGTTATACGTTATACGTTATACGTTATACGTTATACGTTATACGTTATACGTTATACGTTATACGTTATACGTATATACGTTATACGTTATACGTTATACGTTATACGTTATACGTTATACGTTATACGTTATACGTTATACGTTATACGTTATACGTTGTACGTTATACGCTGTACGTTATACGCTGTACGTTATACGCTGTACGTTATACGTTATACGTTATACGTTATACGTTATACGTATACGTTATACGTTATACGTTATACGTTATACGTTATACGTTATCGTTATACGTTATACGTTATACGTTATACGTATAACGTATAACGTATAACGTATAACGTATAACGTATAACGTATAACGTATAACGTATAACGTATAACGTATAACGTAAAGTAACGTATAACGTATAACGTATAACGTACAGCGTATAACGTACAGCGTATAACGTACAGCGTATAACGTACAACGTATAACGTATAACGTATAACGTATAACGTATAACGTATAACGTATAACGTATAACGTATAACGTATAACGTATAACGTATAACGTATAACGTATAACGTATAACGTATAACGTATAACGTATAACGTATAACGTATAACGTATAACGTATAACGTATAAGTATAACCTATATTGTGTAACGTCTAACGTATAACGAATGACGTATAACGTATAACGTATAACGTATAACATATAACGTATAACGTATAACGTATAACGTATAACGTATAACGTATAACGTATAACGTATTAACGTATAACTTATAACGTATGACGTATTACATATTACGTATAACGTATAACGTATAACTTATAACGTATGACGTATTACATATTACGTATAACGTATAACGTATAACGTATAACCTATAACGTATAACGTATAACGTATAACGTATCACGTATAAGGTATGACCTATAACGTATATCGTATAACGTATAGCGTATAACCTATAACGTATAACGTATAACGTATAACGTATAACCTATATTGTGTAACGTCTAACGTATAACGAATGACGTATAACGTATAACGTATAACGTATAACATATAACGTATAACGTATAACGTATAACGTATAACGTATAACGTATAACGTATAACGTATAACGTATAACGTATAACTTATAACGTATGACGTATTACATATTACGTATAACGTATAACGTATAACGTATAACGTATAACGTATAACGTATAACGTATAACGTATAACGTATAACGTATAAGGTAGTGTAACGTATAACGTAAAACGTATGACGTATTACATAAACGTATAACGTATAACGTATAACGTATAACGTATAACGTATAACGTATAACGTATAACGTATAACGTATAACGTATAACGTATACGTATAACGTATAACGTATAACGTATAACGTATAACGTATAACGTATAACGTATAACGTATAACGTATAACGTATGACGTATAACGTATAACGTATACGTATAACGTATAACGTATAACGTATAACGTATAACGTATAACGTATAACGTATAACGTATAACGTATAACGTATAAACGTATAACGTATAACGTATAACGTATAACGTATAACGTATAACGTATAACGTATAACGTATAACGTATAACGTATAACGTATAACGTATAACGTATAACGTATAACGTATAACGTATAACGTATAACGTATAACGTATAACGTATAACGTATAACGTATAACGTATAACGTATAACGTATAACGTATAACGTATAACGTATAACGTATAACGTATAATGTATAACCTATATTGTGTAACGTCTAACGTATAACGAATGACGTATAACGTATAACGTATAACGTATAACATATAACGTATAACGTATAACGTATAACGTATAACGTATAACGTATAACGTATAACGTATAACGTGTAAAGTATAACTTATAACGTATGACGTATTACATATTACGTATAACGTATAACGTATAACGTATAACGTATAACGTATAACGTATAACGTATCACGTATAAGGTATGACCTATAACGTATATCGTATAACGTATAACGTATAACCTATAACGTATAACGTATAACGTATAACGTATAACGTATAACGTATAACGTGTAACGTATAACGTATAACGTATAACGTATAACGTAAAAAGTATGACGTATAACGTATAACGTATAACGCATAGCGTATAACGTAAAACGTATGACGTATTACATATTACGTATAACGTATAACGTATAACGTATAACGTATAACGTATAACGTATAACGTATAACGTATAACGTATAACGTATAACGTATAACGTATAACGTATAACGTATAACGTATAACGTATAACGTATAACGTATAACGTATAACGTATAACGTATAACGTAGAACCTATAACGTATAACGTTAACGTATAACGTATAACGTATAACGTATAACGTATAACGTATAACGTATAACGTATAACGTATAACGTATACGTATAACGTATAACGTATAACGTATAACGTATAACGTATAACGTATAACGTATAACGTATAACGTATAACGTATAACGTATAACGTATAACGTATAACGTATAACGTATAACGTATAACGTATAACGTATAACGTATAACGTATAACGTATAACCTATATTGTGTAACGTCTAACGTATAACGAATGACGTATAACGTATAACGTATAACGTATAACGTATAACGTATAACGTATAACGTATAACGTATAACGTATAACGTATAACGCATAGCGTATAACGTAAAACGTATGACGTATTACATATTACGTATAACGTATAACGTATAACGTATAACGTATAACGTATAACGTATAACGTATAACGTATAACGTATAACGGATAACGTATAACGTATAACGTATAACGTAAAACGTATGACGTATTACATATTACGTATAACGTATAACGTATAACGTATAACGTATAACGTATAACGTATAAAGTATAACGTATAACGTGTAACGTCTAACGTATAATGTATGACGTATAACGTATAACGTATAACGTATAACGTGTAACGTATAACGTATAACGTATAACGTATAACGTATAAAGTATGACGTATAACGTATAACGTATAACGCATAGCGTATAACGTAAAACGTATGACGTATTACATATTACGTATAACGTATAACGTATAACGTATAACGTATAACGTATAACGTATAACGCATAGCGTATAACGTAAAACGTATGACGTATTACATATTACGTATAACGTATAACGTATAACGTATAACGTATAACGTATAACGTATAACGTATAACGTATAACGTATAACGTATAACGTATAACGTATAACGTATAACTTATAACGTATGACGTATTACATATTACGTATAACGTATAACGTATAACGTATAACGTATAACGTATAACGTATAACGTATAACGTATCACGTATAAGGTATGACCTATAACGTATATCGTATAACGTATAACGTATAACCTATAACGTATAACGTATAACGTATAACGTATAACGTATAACGTATAACGTGTAACGTATAACGTATAACGTATAACGTATAACGTATAAAGTATGACGTATAACGTATAACGTATAACGCATAGCGTATAACGTAAAACGTATGACGTATTACATATTACGTATAACGTATAACGTATAACGTATAACGTATAACGTATAACGTATAACGTATAACGGTATAACGTATAACGTATAACGTATAACGTATAACGTATAACGTATAACGTATAACGTATAATGTATAACGTATAACGTATAACGTAATAACGTACAACATATAACGTATAACGTATAACGTGTAACGTATAACGTAGAACGTGTAACGTATAACGTATAACGTGTAACATATAACGTATAACGTATAACGTATGACGTATAACGTATAACGTATAACGTGTAACGAAGAACGTATAACGAATAACGTAAAACGTATAACGTATAACGTATAACGTATAACGTATAACGTATAACTTATAACGTATAACGTATAACGTATAAGGTATAACGTGTAACGTATAACGTAAAACGTATGACGTATTACATATAACGTATAACGTATAACGTATAACGTATAACGTATAACGTATAACGTATAACGTATAACGTATAACGTATAACGTATAACGTATAACGTATAACGTATAACGTATAACGTATAACGTATAACGTATAACGTATAACGTATAACGTATAACGTATAACGTATAACGTATAACGTATAACGTATAACGTATAACGTATAACGTATAACGTATATCGTATAACGTATAAAGTATAACGTATAACGTATAACGTATAACGTATAACGTATAACGTATAACGTATAACGTAAAACGTATAACGTATAACGTATAACGTATAACGTATAACGTATAACGTATAACGTATAACGTATAACGTATAACGTATAACGTATAACGTATAACGTATAACGTATAACGTATAACGTATAACGTATAACGTATAACGTGTAACGTATAACGTAGAACGTGTAACGTGTAACGTATAACGTGTAACATATAACGTATAACGTATAACGTATGACGTATAACGTATAACGTATAACGTGTAACGAAGAACGTATAACGAATAACGTAAAACGTATAACGTATAACGTATAACGTATAACGTATAACGTATAACGTATAACGTATAACGTATAACGTATAACGTATAAGGTATAACGTGTAAAGTATAACGTAAAACGTATGACGTATTACATATAACGTATAACGTATAACGTATAACGTATAACGTATAATGTATAACGTATAACGTATAACGTATAACGTATAACGTATAACGTATAACGTATAACGTATAACGTATGACGTATAACGTATAACGTATAACGTATAACGTATAACGTATAACGTATAACGTATAACGTATAACGTATAACGTATAACGTATAACGTATAACGTATAACGTATAGCGTATAACGTACAGCGTAGAACGTATAACGTATAACGTATAACGTATAACGTATAACGTATAACGTATAACGTATAACGTATAACGTATAACGTATAACGTATAACGTATAACGTATAACGTATAACGTATAACGTATAACGTATAACGTATAACGTATAACGTATAACGTATAACGTATAACGTATAACGTATAACGTATAACGTATAAACGTATAACGTATAACCTATATTGTGTAACGTCTAACGTATAACGAATGACGTATAACGTATAACGTATAACGTATAACATATAACGTATAACGTATAACGTATAACGTATAACGTATAACGTATAACGTATAACGTATAACGTATAACGTATAACTTATAACGTATGACGTATTACATATTACGTATAACGTATAACGTATAACGTATAACGTATAACGTATAACGTATAACGTATAACGTATAACGTATAAGGTATAACGTGTAACGTATAACGTAAAACGTATGACGTATTACATATAACGTATAACGTATAACGTATAACGTATAACGTATAACGTATAACGTATAACGTATAACGTATAACGTATAACGTATAACGTATAACGTATAACGTATAACGTATAACGTATAACGTATAACGTATAACGTATAACGTATAACGTATACGTATAACGTATAACGTATAACGTATAACGTATAACGTATAACGTATAACGTATAACGTATAACGTATAACGTATAACGTATATCGTATAACGTATAACGTATAACGTATAACCTATATTGTGTAACGTCTAACGTATAACGAATGACGTATAACGTATAACGTATAACGTATAACATATAACGTATAACGTATAACGTATAACGTATAACGTATAACGTATAACGTATAACGTATAACGTATAACTTATAACGTATGACGTATTACATATTACGTATAACGTATAACGTATAACGTATAACGTATAACGTATAACGTATAACGTATCACGTATAAGGTATGACCTATAACGTATATCGTATAACGTATAACGTATAACCTATAACGTATAACGTATAACGTATAACGCATAACGTATAACGTATAACGTGTAACGTATAACGTATAACGTATAACGTATAACGTATAACGTATAAAGTATGACGTATAACGTATAACGTATAACGCATAGCGTATAACGTAAAACGTATGACGTATTACATATTACGTATAACGTATAACGTATAACGTATAACGTATAACGTATAACGTATAACGTATAACGTATAACGTATAACGTATAACGTATAACGTATAACGTATAACGTATAACGTATAACGTAGAACCTATAACGTATAACGTATAACGTATAACGTATAACGTATAACGTATAACGTATAACGTATAACGTATAACGTATAACGTATAACGTATAACGTATAGCGTATAACGTATAACGTATAACGTATTACGTATAACGTATAACGTATAACGTATAACGTATAACGTATAACGTATAACGTATAACGTATAACGTATAACGTATAAACGTATAACGTATAACGTATAACGTATAACGTATAACCTATATTGTGTAACGTCTAACGTATAACGAATGACGTATAACGTATAACGTATAACGTATAACGTATAACGTATAACGTATAACGTATAACGTATAACGTATAACGCATAGCGTATAACGTAAAACGTATGACGTATTACATATTACGTATAACGTATAACGTATAACGTATAACGTATAACGTATAACGTATAACGTATAACGTATAACGTATAACGTATAACGTATAACGTATAACGTAAAACGTATGACGTATTACATATTACGTATAACGTATAACGTATAACGTATAACGTCTAACGTATAACGTATAACGTATAACGTATAACGTATAACGTATAACGTATAACGTATAACGTATAAAGTATAACGTATAACGTGTAACGTCTAACGTATAATGTATGACGTATAACGTATAACGTATAACGTATAACGTATAACGTATAGCGTATAACGTATAACGTATAGCGTATAACGTATAACGTATAACGTATAACGTATAACGTATAACGTATAACGTATAACGTATAACGTATAACGTATAACGTATAACGTATAACGTATAACGTATAACGTATAACGTATAACGTATAACGTATAACGTATAACGTATAACGTATAACGTATAACCTATATTGTGTAACGTCTAACGTATAACGAATGACGTATAACGTATAAGGTACAACGTATAACGTATAACGTATAACGTAAAACGTATGACGTATTACATATTACGTATAACGTATAACGTATAACGTATAACGTATAACGTATAACGTATAACGTATAACGTATAACGTATAACGTATAACGTATAACGTATAACGTATAACGTATAACGTATTACGTATAACGTATAACGTATAACGTATAACGTATAACGTATAACGTATAACGTATAACGTATAACGTATAACGTATAACGTATAACGTATAACGTATAACGTATTAACGTATAACGTATAACGTATAACGTATAACGTATAACGTATAACGTATAACGTATAACGTATAACGTATAACGTATAACGTATAACGTATAACGTATAACGTATAACGTATAACGTATAACGTATAACGTATAACGTATAACGTATAACGTATAACGTATAACGTATAACGTATAACGTATAACGTATAACGTATAACGTATAACGTATAACGTATAACGTATAACGTATAACGTATAACGTATATCGTATAACGTATAAAGTATAACGTATAACGTATAACGTATAACGTATAACGTATAACGTATAACGTAAAACGTATAACGTATAACGTATAACGTATAACGTATAACGTATAACGTATAACGTATAACGTATAACGTATAACGTATAACGTATAACGTATGACGTATTACATATAACGTATAACGTATAACGTATAACGTATAACGTATAACGTATAACGTATAACGTATAACGTATAACGTATAACGTATAACGTATAACGTATAACGTATAACGTATAACGTATAACGTATAACGTATAACGTATAACGTATAACGTGTAACGTATAACGTAGAACGTGTAACGTGTAACGTATAACGTGTAACATATAACGTATAACGTATAACGTATGACGTATAACGTATAACGTATAACGTATAACGTATAACGTATAACGTATAACGTATAACGTATAACGTATAACGTATAACGTATATCGTATAACGTATAAAGTATAACGTATAACGTATAACGTATAACGTATAACGTATAACGTATAACGTAAAACGTATAACGTATAACGTATAACGTATAACGTATAACGTATAACGTATAACGTATAACGTATAACGTATAACGTATAACGTATAACGTATAACGTATAACGTATAACGTATAACGTATAACGTATATCGTATAACGTATAACGTATAACGTATAACCTATATTGTGTAACGTCTAACGTATAACGAATGACGTATAACGTATAACGTATAACGTATAACATATAACGTATAACGTATAACGTATAACGTATAACGTATAACGTATAACGTATAACGTATAACGTATAACTTATAACGTATGACGTATTACATATTACGTATAACGTATAACGTATAACGTATAACGTATAACGTATAACGTATAACGTATCACGTATAAGGTATGACCTATAACGTATATCGTATAACGTATAACGTATAACCTATAACGTATAACGTATAACGTATAACGCATAACGTATAACGTATAACGTGTAACGTATAACGTATAACGTATAACGTATAACGTATAACGTATAAAGTATGACGTATAACGTATAACGTATAACGCATAGCGTATAACGTAAAACGTATGACGTATTACATATTACGTATAACGTATAACGTATAACGTATAACGTATAAACGTATAACGTATAACGTATAACGTATAACGTAACGTATAACGTATAACGTATAACGTACTAAACGTATAACGTATAACGTATAACGTATAACGTATAACGTAGAACGTATAACGTATAACGTATAACGTATAACGTATAACGTATAACGTATAACGTATAACGTATAACGTATAACGTATAACGTATAACGTATAACGTATAACGTATAACGTATAACGTATAACGTATTACGTATAACGTATAACGTATAACGTATAACGTATAACGTATAACGTATAACGTATAACGTATAACGTATAACGTATAACGTATAACGTATAACGTATAACGTATAACGTATAACCTATATTGTGTAACGTCTAACGTATAACGAATGACGTATAACGTATAACGTATAACGTATAACGTATAACGTATAACGTATAACGTATAACGTATAACGTATAACGCATAGCGTATAACGTAAAACGTATGACGTATTACATATTACGTATAACGTATAACGTATAACGTATAACGTATAACGTATAACGTATAACGTATAACGTATAACGTATAACGTATAACGTATAACGTATAACGTAAAACGTATGACGTATTACATATTACGTATAACGTATAACGTATAACGTATAACGTCTAACGTATAACGTATAACGTATAACGTATAACGTATAACGTATAACGTATAACGTATAACGTATAAAGTATAACGTATAACGTGTAACGTCTAACGTATAATGTATGACGTATAACGTATAACGTATAACGTATAACGTATAACGTATAGCGTATAACGTATAACGTATAGCGTATAACGTATAACGTATAACGTATAACGTATAACGTATAACGTATAACGTATAACGTATAACGTATAACGTATAACGTATAACGTATAACGTATAACGTATAACGTATAACGTATAACGTATAACGTATAACGTATAACGTATAACGTATAACGTATAACCTATATTGTGTAACGTCTAACGTATAACGAATGACGTATAACGTATAAGGTACAACGTATAACGTATAACGTATAACGTAAAACGTATGACGTATTACATATTACGTATAACGTATAACGTATAACGTATAACGTATAACGTATAACGTATAACGTATAACGTATAACGTATAACGTATAACGTATAACGTATAACGTATAACGTATAACGTATAACGTATTACGTATAAACGTATAACGTATAACGTATAACGTATACGTATAACGTATAACGTATAACGTATAACGTATAACGTATAACGTATAACGTATAACGTATAACGTATAACGTATAACGTATAACGTATAACGTATAAACGTATAACGTATAACGTATAACGTATAACGTATAACGTATAACGTATAACGTATAACGTATAACGTATAACGTATAACGTATAACGTATAACGTATAACGTATAACGTATAACGTATAACGTATAACGTATAACGTATAACGTATAACGTATAACGTATAACGTATAACGTATAACGTATAACGTATATCGTATAACGTATAAAGTATAACGTATAACGTATAACGTATAACGTATAACGTATAACGTATAACGTAAAACGTATAACG